>NC_137694.1:85605030-85622530 GCF_964034855.1 Anser brachyrhynchus
GAAGAAGGAGAAAGGAAGAAAGGAAGAAAGGAGAAAGGAAGAAAGGAAGAAAGGAAGAAAGAAGAAAGAAAGAAAGAAAGAAAGAAAGAAAGAAAGAAAGAAAGAAAGAAAGGAAGAAAGGAAGAAAGGAAGAAAGGAAGAAAGGAAGAAAGAAGGAAGGAAAGAGGAAGAAAAAAGAAAGAAAGAAGAAAGAAAGAAAGAAAGAAAGAAAGAAAGAAAGAAAAGAAAAAAGAAAGAAAGAAAAGAAAGAAAGAAAGAAAAGAAAGAAAGAAAGGAAGGAAGGAAGGAAGGAAGGAAGGAAGGAAGGAAGGAAGGAAGGAAGGAAGGAAGGAAGGAAGGAAGGAAGGAAAGAGGAAAGAAAAGAAAGAAAAAGAAAGAAAGAAAGAAGAAAGAAAGAAAGAAAGAAAGAAAGAAAAAGAGAAAGAAAAAAAGAGAAAAAGAAAGAAAGAAAGAAAGAAAGAAAGAAAGAAAGAAAGAAAGAAAGAAAGAAAGAAAGAAAGAAAGAAAGAAAGAAAGAAAGAAAGAAAGAAAGAAAGAAAAAAGAGAAAGAAAGAAAGAAAGAAAGAAAGAAAGAAAGAAAGAAAGAAAGAAAGAAGAAAGATAGAAAGAAAGAAAGAAAGAAAGAAAGAAAGAAAGAAAGAAAGAAAGAAAGAAAGAAAGAAAGAAAGAAAAAGAAAGAAAGAAGAAGGAAGGAAGGAAGGGAAGACATTTCAAGTCACAGAGAAGAGAAGATAGTAAAGAAACCCAACTCCAAGTACAAAACCTCGATATCAGAAGAGTTTGAGAAACTCTTCTTAAATCAAGAATAGATTTGCCTATTTCAAAACACATGCAAATTTACAGTTATACACCATGTGGTAGAATCTTTCCTTTTTAGAAACATATCTTATTTCTGTTGTTATGTAAGAAATAGTTTGCAAAAATGGGCATGATGGAGCATCACAGCTGCTCGGTTCAAAATAGAAATCTAACACATGTCCACCTGAAACATTTTCTTCCCACGTCCCTCTCCTGCCACAATTCACAGAGCACAGTATTTGTATACAGCAGACATTAAAAATTCACATAGAAAGAATGTAATTTATATCTTGCAAATAGTGTTATTTATCAATTTTTATTGTGTTTGGTCCCAATTCATAACACAGGTTTTGAATTTCATTTGATACTTTTACTTTGTTCAGTTTTCCTTTGCAATGAAGTAATCTGAAGGACAGTTTCAATGGAACAGATCATGATGAATGTCTATTTTTTTGCACAGTTGTAACATTGAAGGGCAGCAGTATTTCACAGCAAAAAAACAAAACACTTTCCTGTTTTTTTCTCTTAAAATCATTATGTTTCTTAGGTTATTTATATTTAGAGGAAGAACAATTGTTTGAACAATTGACGCAATTATTATTTGATTGGTTGCTGATAGGGAGCAACAAATCTGAATCTCCCAAACACATTCAAGCTGATAACGTTGCACTACAGGGCAGAATTGTACAGAAAAAAAAAAAAAACAACAAAACAACACCATAAGATAGAGAAAATTTCAGAGTCCAACATTAATCAGCCAAGAGGAAGTATCTTTTTGTTGTACTTTATTACAGTGTACTGAATTAATTGGGAATATTTAGGAGAGAAACTTATTTGTTTGTAAAAGTCCTTGTGGTTTCAAGTTGTATGAAAAGCATCTCTTGCAATTATATCACTTAGTCTGACTGCTAGTAAACTCTTAGTCTAAACTCTGAATTTTCATACACTGTTCTCAAGCTGATAACACAATGACACTGTGGGGGTAAAAAAAAAGAGTGTCACAGATGCCAGGTGGCAACCAGGAATTATACAGTAGTTTGAATAGAAGAAGGCCGCCAGAATTAACTGATATATGAAATTGGGTATGTGCATTTGAGGTTTACTTTTTCAGTACATATGTTCCCTCATCAAATACACTCTTCAATGATTACTGCTAAAAAAAAACTTAAAACACAGTTTTCTCAAACATGCGTTATTAGCTTTGTTTGGAAATATTCACTCCAGTAACCTTGTTTGTTGGGATGCTTGCAGGGAAAAATGACACTTGGGATGCAAAAATAATCAAAGTGACTTCAGTTAAAACTTTAGTGACTGATTGCAGAATGCTTTTATTAACATTCAATAGTTCAGCTAGAAAGGGAAATCTAATTTCCATACAAAAGTCTTTCAGATGAAATAACAAATGAAAGTCAATACTAAAAAAGAAGATGCATACTTTTTTTAATTAAAAGAGCATTGTGTAATCAAAGCTGAATTCCTTCGTTTGGTCAAAGAAAGGTTTCAATTGTTTAATATCAGCATAATTCTGCATTTATGTGATTATTATTTCAAAATGATTAGCTTCTATGTGAGAAAAATAGTTAAGTATTATTATCATTAACAGCTTTATATATAAAATGTATTGTTTTTGAAAAAATGAAAAAGGAAAATTAAATTTACCACTTATTTTCATGACCAGTTGGTTGAATTTTACTTTTTATTCTCTTCTGGATTACATATTCTAATTATCTAGCAATGAATACTCATTACTAAATGATGACCAATATGTAGTACAAAAATCAGTATTTATAAATGGTGACAGAGCTGTAGGTAAAACAAAACTGCCTTCAAAATATCAAATGAAAGATTATTATTGATATCTTATATGTTACATTGTGTAAACTTACATTGCAAATGTGTATTTCCACTTTTGATTTCCAGTAATCAAATTCACCAATGCATGACTTATAACAAGTAATATAATTTACCCATTAGAGATCTCTATTTTAATAAGGAAATTTCCACCATTATGAAAACATACTTTGCTTTCTTATCCTTAAGTGTGTGCGTGTAACATCTACTTACCCCCTTTTTGATACATGTTTATTGAAAAAAAAAAACTGAATTTTGTCTATGAGGGTGAAGGGACTGAAAAGAAAAACATAAAGTGTAACAGAGAAGCTTGACTTCAAGTAATTCACTGGAAACAACTGGTATAACTAAATAAGTCCTTATATTTGGTTTAGGAGTCATGGGATATATTTATTCTCTGATTGTTGTAGGGAAGAGATTCACCCAAACAGCTATTGCATCAAGTTGAACCAGGAGATGGTTAACAACACTAGAAATAAGACTATTATTCAAGATCTAGATTGAAGTGCATGTACACCAGATTCCCATTTCCATTATTCAGCCATTCAGTGCCTTCCCTCACATCTTATTCTCTTTAATAGCTATAAAAATAAACAAGACCTGAAAAGCAAAAAAATAAGTATGAAAGGCCTTCTACTGTGAAAGGTCTTGGTACACTAGAACCTCCCTCCCCACTGGTGTGAAGGCTATGGCATGGTGAATTGGCTCAGGGTTATTTAAGGCTGGCCTCAGTTTGACCCTAATATCAATATAGATTTCCTCTATGAATATGCTGTAGGAAAAATAATAAGAGCTGCTCAGGAAAAAATATTCAAATGGTCTGATTCCATCCTTCTCACCAGTACTGACATCAATTTCTTAATACATAAAGCTACTCAAATTATTTCCAAATAAATCACACTAATTGAACACCTTATTAAAAATATAAATATAATGAAGAATTATTTGTGTTTTTCCCTTAACAATCCTTGACAACTCATCTTTTTATTTTTATTTAGTTATTTATTTATTTTTTCCTCACCTGCTAAAAAGCTTCTGGCAGCTGAGACTCTTTAAGACTACTGTTTTTCTGAGTTATTTCTCATGTACTTGTAAGGATTGTCAGAGGAAGATTTTGACCCTTGCCAACCTATTAAACATAATTAGTCAATTCTGAGCAGCAGCAGCTACAGGTTATCTGCTTTCCAACCCCTTGCATGCCTGGCGTTGTATGAGATTCACCCGTAACATTCAGACTGTCATTTTCTATGTCATTGTATTTAACTCAGACTAACGATGCCTTAGAAATGTTATGGAATAAAAGTCTGCAAAAAAGTGATTCAAAAAGCAATGGTTATCTGGAAGGTTTGGGGAAACAAAACAAAACAAAACAAAACAACAAACTAAGAACCAAAAGCTCCCTCCTTCCCAACCAGTTTGAAACATGGGGTCACATTTACATCCTGATATATTTATTTATTTTATCATGTTGCGATTTAATGTCAAATGCACAAGTAGTCTTAGAACTAGAATCCTAAGAGTCCCTATCTCAGATGACTATTAAAATGGACTGTTGTGCCCGACACACTCTTTCATAGACAAACTAAAGCTGAAGTATATAGTAGGAAGTAGGCTGGTACAAGTAGTATTGGAAGACATCTTCTTTCCAGAGCATGCATTAACTTGATTTGGAAATGCTCCCTACATGAAAGAGACTAGGTTTGAATTCCTTCAAGAGGAGGAAAAGCTTCTCGACAGACATTCAGCTATGATGTCTAGGCAGGTATATAAATCTAGTGAAGGAAGACAGCAAGTCTGCTAATTCTGACCCTGTGTTAGGTGTGTAGACTGCTTTCTCAAAAGCTGTTTGACAGTGTCTTTGAACTGAAAATGCATTAGTGAATTTTGAGCAATATGCAAGTCTAGCACTAAGCTCTTTCAGCTATATCAAGTTGCTCAGAAAGGCAGATCGAAAACTTAAGGAGTGTTCATGGTGTTATAGCTAAGAAAGAGCTTGCAGGATTACATATGGATATACACACATAGTGCATAATATAAGTCCCAGGCATTCAATTAGTGTGAGCTTCATTCCTAAGCCCAGCTCCAATCCTGTAGAAAGGAGATACGAGCTTGTTTATTTATTTAAGTTGCACGTACACATACATTAAGATACATGTGCAACTGTTCTTCCAGTACCCGACTGGCAGTGACATGGGTGAGGTTCAAATTTTAGGTGCCACCAACAAAGACTGAAAAAAATTATAGGTGCTCAGTGAGCTGAAATTCCTCACTTGAGTAGCGATCCTAAATGACTTACACAACAACACTGCACTGAAGAGAGAAAAGAGAGGAAAAGAAAAATCAGGAGAAAAATATGCAGTGGTACTTCCCCTTTTGAAGAAAAAATAATTTTTTTTGACTGTTCTTTATGATGACTTAATTGCCAACTGCTCAACCAAACAGCTGCTTCCTGCCTTCTCAGTCCCTTGTGATGGAGGCCTTATCCCCACTGCTTTTGCCACATGCACTGAACACAATGCCCACCACCTACCTTTACTAGATTTTTGCCTGCCTGATCCCAACTCATCTGCTAACTAACTCTTCAATACTCTGCTAACAGCTTGTCTTCCTCAGTTATTTCTTCTTTCTGTAAGCATAAATAGGACACAAAAAAGATTTTTTGCCTCTCAAAGTATATTTCTCCAGCTAGCTTCTTTTATTTCTGCTCGTGACTTCTGCACTCTAAACGTGTGATTCTTAGGTGACTAGCAAACTCAGAAATTATTAGAAAATACAGAAAAATTACTCAACCTCAAGTAATACAGTTATGATATTTCTACTGTTACTTGTGGTGAAGAAGTTTTTATAACCATAAACACCCCCAAAGCATGAAAAAAATATGCAAGCCTACATATTTCAGGTTAGCTTCCTGGTCTCTTCTGTCCATCATCCCCTCTTTTCCATCAAACATCAGCAGAATTTGTCTCCCCGTTAGGGATTCTTCCACTCCCTAGGAGATGCTAGTTAACTCCAAGGTGTCAGTCACTGGACTTGTATCTGATAAATAAAAGCTCCATGGGCTTCACAGTGCTCTCTGAAAAGAAGCAGGCTATTCCATGTAGAAAAGATATAGGATTAGTGCTCTGAGTGCTATTTTAAAGACATAGTTAACAACTGAATAAATTTTATGTTAGAAATTTTACCAAGATTAAATCTGAGAAAAATTTTGGTGTTAGTAGACAACCATGCTTGATTATGAAAAAATAGACATTCCAATGGAAAGATTACAATACATTGTTTTTCCTTCCATAAGGCTTTTTTTTTTTTTACTTTTTTTTCCCAATAGAAATGATTTTATGTATTTTCAGCTTGATTTGAAAAATCCAGAATGAGATATTTCCCACAACTGAATGAAAAGCAAATAAGATTCCAGATTGAATGTTTTGCCAAAATCAATGAAAACCACACCAACCATATCATCTTTTGGGATCACTTAGTTTGTGTCATTAGCAATCCTTAAAAGAATGGATTTTGTGTAGTACATTGGCTGTGATCCAGATAATGGAGGAGTACGAGTAGAAAATAGCTCTCTATTCAAGAATGCATTAAGCTGACTGCAGCCAAGTTCCTTGATCTTTTTGACACAGGTCTGCAATTACAAAAAATTAAATTAGTTAATTAATACATTGGTAGTTTAAATTATGCCTTTCTGTAAAGCAGTTGAGACCTCATAGAAGGCAGAAGAGTCTTTTCTGCACTTGTGGTTTTGATGCTAAACATCTTAATTTCTGGAACGAAGAAACAGAGTAAAAGCTTATACCTAAGCACTGAGATCAGCACTTTGAGAAAGACTGAGAACTGTGCAATGTGGGCCAGCCTGATCCAACAAGAAGTGGCAGGGAGCATATCAGTAGCACTGGTTTGTTGGATTTGGAAAGGCAATGAAGAAATGACTTTATTATTATAGCTCTCAGTGGAAATCAAGTACTCTGCTGAGATGAAACTGTCAGAACTTGCATTGTTGGTACCTCTTGCTTAGTAGCTGGTTCCAAGTCCACCTTCATAAAGAGTAGGTTGGACCCATGGTATTGTCAGGGCACACAAGGTCCTGCATGTGAGTGCTACAACTTCCCTAGTAGGGACAGTGGGAAGACCTGGAGAAAGGTGGCACTGTAATGCCGATCACAAGAGCAGTGGCTTTCCAGATCACCTAGACACATATTCCCTGTTGTCTAACAGGGGACACAAGGACTGCTCTTCCTTCCCCTCATGCTTTCTTTCTGCTGCTTTGACTGACAAGATGGAAGAGGTTGTCTCTGTTATTCTGACCCCTTTGCGTAGCCGTCCGTTGCTGTTGCTCAGGTCAGCAGTAGAAACACTGCTTGCTGTATTTGAGGTGTTGCATGTCTTGTGTTTGCAATGCATGTAACAATAAAAACATACTCCATCAAAAAGAAACAGATCTAAGATCTTTCTATTGAAGCTAATGCCTGCTGTCCTAAATAAAACTTGTTTTTTATTTTCTAAGCTGACTTTGTATCAAAGCTATTTTCTTAAAGTTTCTCATCCCTTGACTGGGATTCCATTTCTGCTTCACAAAGAACACAGAATGAGAAGGGATCTCCTGTGTCATTGTACCGAGCTTCTGGAAATCCCAAAGCCAGAAGATAAAGTACTTCAACATAGAAAGAGAAGATGGACCTAAAGGAAGAATGCAAATATGCAAAAACAACCAGCAACTAAATTGTATTGGATAGATATAGTGTAGTGGATAGATATAGATAGATAAATAGATAGATAGATATAGGAAAGATAGATATAGCAGATAACCAGTGATAGGACTAGATGGAATAGCCTCAAGTTGCACCAGGGGAGGTTTAGTTTGGAAATTAGGAGACATTTCTTCACAGAAAGAGTAGTGGGGCATTGGAACACATTGCCCGGGGAAGTGGTGGAGTCGCCATCCCTGGGGGTGTTCAAGGAAAGGTAGGACTTGGTGTTTAGGGACATGGTTTAGTGGGTGACATTGGCAGTAGGGTGATGGTTGGATCAGATGATCTTGAAGGTCTTTTCCAACCTTAATGATTCTATGATTCTATGATATCTGACATATCATTCAGCCAGGCAGTGCTTAGATATTTAGGTAGAGAGATTCAGTGATAACAAAGAAGCCATCTCTGTTTTAACAGATATGAATAAATGACATATCAGAAAAATGAAGGAATACTTTCGCTGTTCAACCTTAGAACCCAGAGAGACATTGAAAGGATGCATCATTGTACAAAAGGGTGGAAATTAGCTTTCCTATGTAGCAATTATTTATTATTATTATTATTAAAGACCTTTCTGTATTTATATGGGCTATTATAGGCAATAGTGTATCATTGTAACTGGACTAATAATTTGGACATTTAAACTGTTAAAACATTAATTGGACTAAAAATAAATTCTCGGCTTCATACATATGGTGTGCTCCTTTTTGCACATAACTGTATTTTGAGTGCAACACATTAACTTATAACAACATATGTCTAAGCGTAGGGTAACTCCCTGGTATACTTTTCTGTTTTCTTGAATGAATTGACATTTGTATAGAACTCCTTTCTGCTATGGTTCAGCAGTTGCTAGTACTCAAGGAAGACTGTGCAATGCTAACTTAACTGCTGCTACTACTGGAACTACATAACATTGGTCTGGTTGACCAAGGAAATCAATGAATTTCTATCTAATTCTAATTTTTTATTTTATATGCCAAGGTTTTGGGGAGGAGAAGGGTTTTTATTTATTTAATTAATTTAATTTTACTTTTTATTTGTAGAAATTATAAAAACAGAAATACAAAGTGAGAAATACCTACCTGAATACCACTGAAGCGAATTTGGGTTTTTCAGTCAAAGTTGGTGTTTCATTCATCTGTCTGACACCAATGCACTCATTCAGCTTGCTGCTCATCCCCGTACTACTATGGAGCTTGTGCAAGAACTGCACTATAAGGTTTGATTGTTTTCTTCTACTTGTGGACTGACTTCATACCAAAACTACACATACACAAAATTCCTTACAACAGAGTTGCTTTAAGTTTTAATAAGGCTCAGTGGATATATTGAATAAATTATTGAACACATATAGTCAGCCAGGACACAATGCACATTGCTAGAAAGGAGAGAGAGGCAGGTAAAGAAAAGAGGGAAGTATTTACTACTAATAAAGGTAAAGTAGCAAAGCTGGGTATGACAGGCAGAACCTTGGTCACAATTTCTTCTCTGACCTGAGAAATAGAGTAATGTAACAAAGTATGAAGTTTGCTGAAGAAAATTTTCAGACTCCAGAAAATACACTTTTCTCAGTCAATGAAGGAGATACTGACCGTCTATAGCATATGTACACACACATAAAAATTATGTTTCACAGTACAGGAAATCTTTTGATCTCATTCTCCAAAGTGCCAAGTTGAATGCCACTTTAAAAATTAATACAAAACCATCCTTCTGCCTACGCAGTGTAGGGCCAATGATGTGAGGAACATCACCAAAGAATCAGTCATTGACCTTGTATTGTCTTTATTTGGACAGGGTAGTTAGCAATATTGCTTCTAGCAAACAGTTCATTGAGCTTTACTCGCAAATGGAAGAAGGGGTGATGACAAGCGTTTATTTAAATTCCTGTAAAAAGTACTAATTAGAAACAGTTTAGTTAAATTCCTCACAATAGTGGCTGTGGAGCACTACAGGAGGTATTACAGAAAAAGCACTGCATCCATACTTGGCAATTCAGAGTACTGACAAAGCGGTAACAGCAGGAATACCTCATTTATGTCATTTTCTTTAACCAAATTGTCCCCCTCAACACTAATCTCTGTCAAGTAGTTGGCAGCTTTAAAGAAGGGTTGATAAAAGGAGGATATTACAGATAAGTTTCTTCTTCTAGGGAACATTCCAAAATATCACACAAACAAAATGATACAAAAATGCAAGGTCCTTTCCAGACCTGTTTTCTATGATCATTAGCTGAAGAGCCCTGGGAGGTTTGAACTTTGCATTTCATGAAAAACTGACTGAATTAAAGAGAAAAATGTGAAGATTTCAAGGAAGTTCAAGGTTCTAAGAGGAAATGATGCTCCAAGTCTTATGTTAAAAACTGGATTAGTGCATCGTCAACAATGATCACTGTGCTGTAACTCGATTCCCTTAAGACTCATCATTTTGCTTTAATACAAGCAAGACACCTACCAGTTCCAGTATATCCAGGCTGGCACAGTTGTGTGTAGTGTAATAATGGCACCTGGGATACCTGGAGTAATTTCCTAAAAAATATATAAATTCAAGATTTCTAATGATATAAAAGATCAATATATGGCTTATTGTGAGTCAGAGAAGCAATGACTTACATTCTACAGGTACCCCCCCCCCCCAAAAAAAAAAAAAAAAGTTTGTCAGGGAAAACCCCTAATAGTAAGTAAATATTGAAGAATATATGCTGGAAGTGAATTTTGAGCTCACAACATTCAATGGTTTTACATGAGACTCAACAGAGACTCAACATTACCTTTTGAAGGGAAATTCATTTGTATTCCAACATTTCAGAAGTTTCTACAAAACACAATAGCTCCTGTTAGAAAATTAAGTATCTTTCCCCCTGCTGATGGAATAAGCTTCCTTATATCTAGCTTTGCAAAGACAAGGGAATGGATTTCCCCTTCACTGCAAATTTTTTCATGACCAGAAACATTTGTTTCAGGTATAGGATTAAACCATAGAACTGGCAGTGAGCTTACCTCTGCTAGATAAGCAGCAGAGATCCACAATGAAACTACTCATTACAGAAATTAAAACATCTTATATACAATATTCACAAAACATTTTTTTTATTTAAGTCCACAGAACTTCAGAGAGGAAGACAAAGATCACTTACATGTACTCTGGTATCTGCTTGCAAATAGATTAAATGCAAGAAACAAAGGGGCTATTGACTTGTTTGGAAGATGCAGATAAAGAAGTGCAAAATTATGTGCATTTTTCCTGGATAGAGCCACAGTAAGGAGGGGATCATGCTACAAAAACTGTGTTGAGAGTGATGCTAAGTGGGAGCAAGCATACCACAGTCCTACTACAAATACCTTGGCAGCCTGCCATGCAAGCAGCCAATTTTGGTGGCTGCAAGGAATGAAGTTGAGAAACAAGCAAACAAACAAAAGAGTCCGGATGGGAGCCAGATTAGGCCTAAGGGGCAAACAGCAGAAAGCCCTTTCACAGCTGTAAACAACAGAGGAAAGTACTTACACTGGTGGGAAGGGTGGGATCCAGGCACAAAAATATCTTCCTTTTATAGTTTACTACACTTCAAAAGGCCAGTAGATCTGATTTCTAGATGTGGCCAATCTGACAACGCAGCTATAACATGTGACTAGTGCACACACTCTTACCTTGCCACAAATGAGAGTGATCTGAAAAATGTTCTGGAGCTGAGAGCTTGGAGGTGGGGTGGTTTTTCTTCTTGGTTTTGTTGTTAGATGCACAACAGCTTGTGAAATTTGCATGTCTCCTTCCCAGCTGGTGTACACTGTGCTAGCATTTTGTGATAGAAGAGGTTTTTGAAAAATGATTGCTGAAATTCTGTGAAACTTCCACCTCACCACAGCAGGTTCATAATTTTCCCTATATAATAGTAATGTTCTATTAACATAGTTTTATAATTTCACTTCCTTTTCCCTGAAAAAAAATAATTAAATTGGCTATTATTAACAATATTAACATTTAAGTAGTACCAATTAAACTTGAAGCTCTTGCACATAAAAAGGTGCAATTAGGCAAGGCCTCTTCCTTCCTTTGCAGATGTTGTTTGGAGACATTTTTTTGAAGACAGGGTGAACAGGGTAGCAATGCTTTTAGCACAGGAATTGTTATATATTTGGAATGGAACAGGGAGGACTACAAAACTGATCCTCAATTCTTTTCTGTCTAGATAAGGTGCATGTGATGTCAAAGAAGTCACACTGATGTAAAATTACCATGAATGAGAGCAAAAAAATAGAACTCTAAAAAAATTGCAGATTATTGTGTCACATGGAAAATTCCAGAGACCTTAAATTAATGGAATCCACCACTAATTACCCAGTAATTTCTTTTGCTCCTGATATTGAGGCAATTAAAAGAGAGAGAGAGAGAGAACATAAAGGTTTCCTTTTTCAGTTAAACTCAACAGGGCTGCAGCTCCCTACATAGATGCTGAAGCAGTAATGAAGGAGCACCATTCCTCCTATTTCCAAGCCAGTGTAAGCAAGCCATACACTAAAATAAATGACTAGGGCTAGGGGGAGTAGTGATGTGGATACATTCCTCTTTTTGCATTTAAATAGGCAAAAAAAGAACTGAGCTACAATTATAACTGGAGATGAAGGGGTCTGCCTGCACATTTGCTCAGACAGACAACCCAAGGTGTACATGAGCCCTCCTGATCTGGGCCACTACCATAGTAAAATGCAAACATTTCCAGACTTGTTCTTTGAATAGAATAAAGCAAAGCACAAACATGAAGCACTTAAATGATCATCACATTTTGAAAGCATGATATAAGTGCAACAATTATGGTACATAAAAACCAGCCACTTTTAGAAAGGTGAATCTCATTCACTACATACTGACTTCCTCCATGAGTAGTCTCAATAGCTTTTGAATTTTTATTTCACTAGCACTACGTGAGAATGCCTGGAGTAATTTTGGCAGAATTAGATCCACAATTATTGAGCTATACATGATGTACAACACCTTCCTACAAGTGATTTTGTTTTGAGTGTCTTTCTTTTAATCTCATTATTCTTCACATGCACAGGGAAGTAGCTGCTCTATGGAACTGTGAAATCTTCAATAAAATGATCTTTAAAAATTAAACAAATTAAATTTCCTTTTGTACCGACACTGCACACTGCTTCCATACCCATCACTGTCTGATTTACTTCAGCATTTGCTCCTGGACCCTCTGTTTTTCCTTCATGTAGGAACAACAACAATAAGTATACCACAGGAAGTTTCAGAGCAGGTTTTTGGACTTTAGATTTCTGTTACTTCAGATTAAAAAAGGGATTATTCTGTACTTTTGAGAAGTATCTTTTGTTTCTTTGTGCCATACAGAAGTGACACGCTCTTCCAGCTTATGAAATACTATAAAGAAAAGTATCTTGAGGAAGGGCAAGAAAGGAGAGTGACAACTAAGAGTTGGTGTGCATGTAAGGGAAGTGTATCTATATGGTGGCTGAATCTTTTTATTTCTTCCATCTTTGTTCTTGTCATTTGGCTGACTCAGCTGGCTTGGACAAGTATTTGCTTGCTGCTATACAATCCTTAGCCACCAATCTCATCAGCTCTGGCCACCGGTATAGAAAACAAAGAAAGACATGGTTACAGCATTAGGTATTATTGTTTTAAATTTAATTTTGTACTTTACTGTCTGATCTTAAAAACTCAAATAGTACCCCATCGCTAGGGATAAGAGCCTAATGGCTGAAATGAACGCTAGGTTCAAGCACTCTCCTTTCAACAGATTTGGGAACATTAAACTGTATTATCTATTGTTCTCACTTCCTTTCCAGGGCCAGTAAATGGCACAACATTAAGTAGGTTGAGATACTGACTCAATTCATGGCTGGCTTTATTTATCCTGCAAAGTCTAGCATGGCTTGAGGCAGAAGGCTTCTAGTCTGTCTTCTGAAAGGTACCCCTTACAATTGGTAGTAAGAAAGGCTCAACAAGCAGTGTTAATTAACTGGAAGCTGAAACATTACAAAGTGCATCTCTAAATAGACAAGAATTTCCCTGCATTGTGAACTCCAGTTCCTGTTTTGAGACAAAATGCCCAAAGGTTTTCATTCCGAATGGTTAAACGCACAAATGGAATGCAATTAGCTGCAACTTGAAAGACACATTAAGGCATTTCTGCACAATCAGCTGCTGAAATTTGATCCTGAGGTTTCTGAGGAAAAGTGGGGATAAAGCCCTTCCTTAGTAAATAGTTTAATTTTTAAAAGAGGATCTTTCTGAAGTTTTGGAAGGGTCACAGACCTTCTCTTTAAATGTATTGTTTAAGACAGAATTAACATTCTTATCAAGGAAATTTACCTACGCAACGTCAAAGATTCAGCAAAGAATTCAGAAGGTCAGACTTTCATCCTGTAATAGATCTTTCCTTCATAACTTCATCAAATAATGTTTTATTTTTTATTTTTTTCCTCCTTGAAACTTATTTTTAAGGTTTCTATACAATGCATTGTAGTGTTCCTATTCTTCAGACATTTTTAAAGTACTCGATAGGCTTTGGCCAAAGATCCATTTGTCAGAGGCAGTAGGCTGTATTTCTTGCTGGATATAAGACATTTAATTAGTGCCTTAAAAGAGTTATGAGCAACTGAACCTCAGATGAAAAGAACACTTCCATTTCTATATATAATAGGCTCTAAACTGATGAGGAATATGGCTAATCTCTCTCATCATACCAAGCACTGTAATTTTTCCCTCTTTGTGTTTTCATACAGTCTTACTAAGTTGAACATCCTGCACATGCACACAAAATACTTAAACAGATGTCTACTGGCTAATTCCTTTCCTAACCAAAGTATTAAAGTTATGATGAATATATAGGTTTGAACTTGTTCCCTTCTCCAATTTGCTCATTTGAAAGAGCTTGAATCATATTTAAACTGCAGTGCTGAAAATTCTTAATTATTTTTTTTTCAAAGATAGTTTACTTTGGAGTTTGTCATTTTTACAAAGAGCATGTGAGATGAAGTTCACCTAAGTCTATGAAAGTTATGATCAGATTCTCAGAACAATTTCTAGAACAAAGCCAGATTTTTTTAAAAGAGTAATACATTTTAATAAATTTTATGATGTAACTTGTCTCACAAAAAAACTTGGAGGAGGGTGTATTTATTTCAATATTTACATAGTAACCTTGACAAATCTGGCATAATTAAACTAAAACTATTCTGAGGAAGTAAAAACCAAAAGAGGAACTTTTACCTAATAAAATGAGACAGTTGAAAATACAACACAATATTTATCAGCCTTGAAGAGCTATAGGATCACATTGTTTCTCCTCACCTCCTTTGAGGAATATAAGAGCACTGACATTAGACTAGCATAATCTATACATCAAGAATATAAGAGAAGAAAATTGAGCTAGATTCTTTACCTATTAATTTTCTGTAAAGAGGGACCCCCCAAAATATTTATTTTAAATGTCCATTTCTTTCTAGTAAGAGAGTTTAAATCACATCAGGGTCACTTACATTAACTCTCCAAAACCAGAAAAACTGTAATCTCTGTTCCTTCATAATTTGTTTGCACGGAATCAGCTATACTGATTTAGTAAACTGAATGTGAAGAAGGTAATGGTGCCTCAGGCTGTTGGGTTGTATGTTGCTAATCTATTTGCCCATTAGAAAGAACCTATAAAATGAGAAAAAAAAATAATTCCAATGTATAAATCACCTTTTTTCTTTTTCTAATGCACTGCCATAAATGTTAGTTATAGAGATGGATCAGGGTCACACTGCCTTTTTAAAATGAAAGACAGTTTTTACAGCTGACACATAAACTAAAAATTCAGACAAAAGAAAGCAAGCAGAACTTTCCCCATGGAGTTTCATTTGATTTGGGATATGTTTCTTCTCTTTCAACTAATATAATCCAAACATGTTGATCTTTAAAGGCAGACTATAAAGGGCTGTCTGTTACGGTCACAGGGCAACATCTATCACAGAACTTACAATATTGCTCACTCTAGAAAAATGTATCAACATTTCCCACTGTTGTGTTTATGCTATCTATTTGGTTTCACTAGTATGGGCAAGGACTTCAGAATAGGCAGCATTTCTGAAACATAATTATGTGCAAAATTCATCATATTCACGGCTGTATGTGCTCCAAATACATTGCCATTTTTTTTCTCCATATATAAGAAAACAAAACCAACAAAATAAACAAACAAAAATTGCTTTCAACCATTTTTTAAATTATTATTGAAGATATTACATAAAGCTTTCAATTATGGTTAGCATAATTCTTGGGAAATACAATGAGGACTTTTTAAGGAACAATTACACCTGTGGTATTTTTGAGATAAATGAAATTTAAATTCACAAGAAATTATTAACAAGTAACCAAATCCTTTTGTGTTTGTTTGCTTCCCCCCCCCCCCCCCTTTTAACATTTTAGTATTTGAAATCTACTGTTGTGAATATTATTTTACCAAAATATGTATGGGTTTTATAAACACCTTAAAAAAAACCCTACCAATATTGATTTATCCTAAAGAAAAGTATTAAGAAATTGAAGTTAAATCAATCTACAGCAGTCATCTGTCTCTTTGTGTATGGTGTCTATTAGGAAGCCAATATTTTTTGTTTAAAGAATATTATTTAAAGTAATAGTTTATTTCATAATGTCCAAACATTTGTAGCATATTTCCTGAGGTGCAGTGTTGCAGTTACGCTTCTGCGTTCATGGACATATGTTCATGTCCAACAGTTTTAAACAGAAAATTGAAGAACTGCCACTGGATTCCAGACAATCTCAAAGGGTAAGAAAGGTACCAAATTTTGATATTTGTAAGCTCACATAGCAGATACACTGCCTTATTTTCCCTGCAGCCTCATTGCTATATATCCTTTTCACAGGCATTTAAAGTTCTTCCTGAACAGGTACCTAAAAGCAGAAATTATATGCCAAGAAATTCAAGCAAGCAAGGAAGCAAGACTATTTTTAAGTCCCTTTTACACGTTTCCCAGCAATTCCTATTTAAAAACTTGTAGGTTTTGTTGTTCTTATTTGCCCTACGCGCTCCATTACCCCCCAAAACACCCCCCCGCCCCCAAATCCTAACTATAGGTTTGAATTGGGTCTTAGAAGCATTAATTTAAAGATACCTGTAGATTTTCTAGAAATATAGTTACTAAACTAAATCCTTTTCTAGGAATACACAGGTTGGCACTTTATAAGGTGCAATAAAACTTTGATGATATAGACAGAAGGTAGCAATAAACTTAATATTGACTTTGATATTATATCACTTTGCAATTCTGACATCCCACCTGAGTATCTCTAGGCACTTCTCAAAATAACAATTTGGCTCCGTAATGTTTCTGTTTTGAGTGAAAGAAACAGTATCATCAACAACAATTTACAGGCAAATAAACTTTCAGTTGAAAAGGAATCAGGCCCTAAAAGCTGTGGTGCAGCTATTTGCATGTGTGTGACAGGAGTGTGTAGAGAACCACCAGCAAGAAAAGGTTCAGTCCTTTTTAAAGAAAGTTTTATGAAGACCATTTTTGGAGGTGGGTATGGAAGTCACTGCACTCTAATTTCATGGATTTGGTTATGTTTGCTAATGGCACAGCCAAAACTGGGAAGAGATTTATGCTCCCATGACACCTTGGATTAGAACCTTATTTTTTACATAACAAAGCATTACTGTGCTAATACTAATTCAGTGGTGCTTAGCTAGAGATATGAAAGCACAGTTTTATTGTTAAGATTTCAGAAATTCTACAAAAACTTCCATTCTGATTCAGTTTAAGAAGTAATTAGTATTTGAGTTGGGCTGTTAGTGAGCTTTATATATTTGTTCATACTCACAAGATATCAAGTACACATTAGCCAGAAAAATACAATGAACCTAACAAGTTTGAATCAAAAATCATTTACTGTTATCTTATAGAAGAAAGGTCAAGGAGAGTTGCTATTTCAGGCAGCCTCTACGTTTCTTGGAGACAAAGACTAGAACTAGAGAAAATGGCCTCAAGTTGAGCCTGGGGTGGTTTAGGTTAGAAATCAGGAGATATTTCTTCTCAGAAAGAGTAGTTAGACATTGGAATGGGTTG
>NC_137694.1:85627530-85762935 GCF_964034855.1 Anser brachyrhynchus
TTTTTGAGGTTTTCAGTTATTTCAGCAGGATAAGAAGAAAACATGTTTTCTTCTTAGTGAAGAAAGTGGAAGGTTGGAGGAAGGGATCAAAACAAATTTAGTTTGTAGTAAACATTCGATTGATAACTGTGTTTTCACAAATTTGTTTATTGCCTTCAACTGCTAATGGTTTTATCCATCTGTGTAACATTGCTGTTTGATCTTGTACTGCCTGATTGTGTCAGACCCACTCAAGTGTCCAGAAAGGTTGTCCTAAGACTGAATTTATACAATAGACAAAATATGAAGGGAAGTTTGGCAGTTGAATGAAAAACTAATCAACTGGCAGTCTGAGTACTGAAAGTATTTTTTTTTCTCTGAGCTTGTTAGATGTTTCTCTGCAGACCTTGACTGAGCTGGGCTGTGTTACAATCTGGCAAGAAGAACTACTATCCAAAGATCAACACATCCTTAGTCAGTGATAGAGGCAGCTTATAGGACTTTAGATGCACTCAGTGGGGCAAAGTTGGAAAACAATTGCTCTTAAAAAGTAAAACAAAACCAAAACAAAAGAACAACAAAAACAATGAAAATATATAACTGTATTTAAGTTTAGCCATACATGTAATTCGCTCTCGATGGAACCAAAGCTGTTTTCAGACTGTTCCCCTGCCCTTTTCTCATTCACTTGCACTAGTCAAAGCTAGCAAACACCACCCTACATAAAGAAATAGCCGAAAGGTTTTTATTTTGCATGCTGCACGGACGTCTCTAATCTCTGTAACAGTATTTACCAATACACATACCTGGCTTCTTGTGTTCTGAAGCATATTGTGGCTGCCACTTTTCTCGTTAGTTTTCTGTGTATTTGGAAATGTCTTTCGAGCATGACTGCACTCTGTTCTCTTCATTAAAGATGTATCTGTATTGCATTCCCTCCCCCAAATGCAATTATTTAGCCATTTCCTGCCACCTCATTTTTGACATAGGGGGCCCTGCTGTCCAAATGAAATTTTAATGAAGACTTGAGGACGTGCTTGTGTATTGTTAAGTCCCACTACAGTCCTGTGACATGCAAAGAACAAGAGTTGAACATTCACAGTTAGTGGGAAAGCATCGTGTTATTACTTTCTAAAAGGAACAAATGCTGGCATATGCTGTATGCTCTGCCAGTTCCACTACTCCCCGTACTTTTGTTGCTGCCCCATATGCATTACTGTGCAGTCTCTCCTTGCTGTCTAATCTGTCCAAGATGACCAGGATCCCACATGCCAAGAGAACAGTATACTTCTTTGAATATTTTGCCCAACCTGCTTACTTCTACGAATCCTGTCACCACAGCACTTTTATTTTTAGAAAGGCAACATTTCACCACACATTACACAAATAACCTCATTATCTTCTATTATACATAAGTTGCTGTTCTTATTCCTATTCTATTCCATTTTTTTCTTCTTTTATCAGTGCAATCCTACCTTTAACATAAGAAATCCAATTGATCCATAATCACTTCAAATTACAAGTTAAAGAAGCAATAAGATCTTCAATTTTTGCCTGTAAGATCCTGTGCATGCTCCAGGGGCCATGCACATACACCAACAGTACCTACTCTGTGCTTAGCAACAAGGCACGCAATGTCTTCATGGACGTTTTCTTGCTACAATCCCAACCTTCCATTCCCTTATTGCAAACACATTCAGTATGTTCCTTCAAATTCAACAAATAAGCCATTAACCACACAGAACACAACAAAGTTCTCACACAGACCAGATTAATCTCCTGGACATCAGGTGTGAAAGGGGTTCTCTGAAAAAGCCCAATTGCCTGCAATAGTGTCATTGACTATTACTCCCCAGGTATGCTCAGGTGTACTAAACTATAGTGAGTGGAAAGTTTACTTCTTGCTTTTCCGAATTTTTGAAAACTTGATTAAGCTTATTTGAAATATTTCAGCAATCTCAAAAACGTTTATCATTCCAAAAAAAAAGTCCATTTGCTTGCCTAGTATCCGCCCTACTATGATACAGCTGAGCATCCTCAGTTAAAGTATTTCTATAAAATCTGAAATACAGCAGAAATATAAAATATGTAAGCCAAAAAGGGTTGAGGGTTGGTGAAGATGGTATTTTAAACAGGAAGTTCTAAGTGACATTAAAAGTTGACACTTCAGTTTCACTTCCAATTAACTTTGTTTCAGAAGTCTGATGTAATGGTGATATATATGATTCTAGATATTTTTAAGCTGCCTTTGATAAGGAAAATATCTCACAGAATTACAGAATTGCCAAGAACAATGGTAAAAGAATGGTTTCCTTACAAAGAAGTCCAGCTAAAAATATGCTGGGTAAACCACAGAGTGCCAACAGAAGTGAAGCACCCATAGTTTTTAGAAGGAAGAAGTCTCCTTTTGAAGTTATATTTTCTATCATCACACTATTTCAGTTTGTCAATATTCACCATGACATCAGCTTCAGCAGTTTTGTCTGATATCTTGAGTACAGATAAATAAGAAGAGACTTGCCTAAATTCAAACTGATAACAGTATGAGAAAATACATGTTAGTTTTAACTAACTTGCGACAGACCTCTTCTGCTGTTTTCCAAGAGGATAAGTGAATGTATGAATTTCTATTTCTAGTGGACTGTGAGTGCATGATTTTCTTTTTTTTTTCAATTTTCTGTATTAAAAGCATTATGCAACAGTCATATACTTGACATCATGCAATGAAATGAGTAAATTGAGTATAAACTAGGGAAAATATTGTATGCTGAAAGCTTTTATATGGATTAAATTATGAGACAGTCACATGATAAATAAAATATTTTAAGGAAATATTTTAAGGAAATATCATGTTTCTGAAACACACTGTTCTATCAAATATGTATTTCTATTTCCTCAAATAAAAACTGAGATCACATTATCTTCAGTTTATTAGTAGTAATTGTCAGATTTAAATTATTTCAACACTTAATAAAAAAAAAACTCACAGAACTGTTTGATAAAACTCTTGATGCAACTATTAACTTACATTCTTCTATCATCATTAACAGGCTATTCTTAGCAGGTTTCCACAACATATTACATTGTCTTTCCACAAACAAAAATAATATAATTTGAAGTGGGTAAAATGAAATCGGCATATTTCAAAGAGGTGAGAAAATGTAGGCTGTGGTGACAGAGAATCAGACCTAATAGAAGTCACTGAAACACGAAGTCATGCTATACCCCATATAAGCAACAATTACAAACTTTTCAACTGTGTTTGTTGCTTCCAGGAGAGTTTTCTTGTCATACCATTTTGTACAATAGCTGCATTTGTGCCCAAGGAACGATAGGCACTCTTTAATGTAACCTACCTTTCATTGAATACTGTCATCATTTTTAATGCATGCAGAATTAGTTTCTTTTAATTTTAACTACGTTATTTTTCAATACATGAAAGAAAGCAACATGAAAGAATATTCAGTTGTTCTTTCTTAAAAATTTCATCTCCAGCATTCATAAAAAGTGCAATTTCACCTCACATAAAGCACCTTTTCACAGTCTGCAGTTTGGGGACATATTATCCTAGAGAAATATGTTTGTATATTTCCATGTATTAAAAGTTATTAAATGAAATATCTTTTGTAACTCTTTCTCTTCTGGTAAAGTTATAAGAGGAAAAAAAACCCATCATTACAAAGTTTTCTAGATTACTTTATCTATGTATAGATCGGTTTGTTCAGGTTTCCGATATATGAAATGGATGGGTAACAGCAAAGAAATAGTTGTTTTCACTTTATGTTCATTTATAGACAGTTGTGATTTCTGATGTAAATATAAAATTTTTCTGTCCTAAGTGATGAAACATCAAAATTCAAATGTCTAAACCCCATGCTTTCCCCTTCCCCTACCCCCATATTCTAAAATCCTGAATTCCTTCATAATAATTAGCTATATGATCTGGAAAAAATCAAACCTTCATGATACAAGGCACGCTTCCACAAAAATAACTTAGATTCAGTCACTCTTATTTATGAAAATCAATAATTACAATGTTTCTCTCAGTTTCCCCTAGTTCTTTGCCTCAGTTTGGCCAGGTTATTCAGTCTTAGAACCTAAATAACTTCAAGCATTTTCATTTCAATTCACCTCAAAACCTCAGCCTCTACCCTAGCTAAAGGAGACCTAATTTCTTCTGCTGCTTCTACCATGAACACTTCCATAAATATCCAGAAAACAAGTGCATCTCTGGCAAGACCTTTGCCTGGGTAATTCTGTGTGCTACTAAAAGGACCCATCCTTGCTTCTCCCTCAACTCTACTTGTGCACAGTTGCTTTCATTAGGAACACTTCTTTTTTTTTTTTTTTAGGCTGAGTTCTACACTGAAAATAAAGTTAAATCTATAGCTACAAAATTCAGCATAGCTGTACAATTGCTTGATCACTTGAGTCAACCTTCTGCCTCTCCACACAAAAAAGAGAATTTCATAAAGAGCTGGATGGTCTGTCCAAGACATGCCAAAAGAGCAGGGAGTACTGATCAACTACCATTAATCAACCCTGCCTTCAGAAAAAGCAAAATCTATGTGGATGGGATTCAATGTATCTGGAAGTGTGAATTTCATACATGTAAGCATAATTCAGATAGAGTAACTTTTATAGGAGTTTAGAAGATTTTCTGGTTCCATATGCCCTCCATGCCTCATTTTTGATCCCCTCACTTTGAGAACTATGTTATAATGTTTTTCCCTGATAACAGAACAATCCTGAGCATGCGCTTTTTTTTTGTGTGTGTGTGTGTGACTAAGGGAAGGTGCCACTGTCCTTCCAGAAGTCATCCAGGGCTGCTGACTGAGGGAAAAATGGTGCCTGTACCCTCAGACCTGTAGCCCTGAGCCACAAGCACCTCACAGGTTGGGGTGAATTTCTGGTAGGCTTCATAGGAAGGGTGCCCCTTCAGCCTCTCTTTAGGCTTGTATCTTGCACCACCTCTGTGAATACCAAAAAAAGAACTGAAGTGGCAAAATCACACAACTGCAGTGACACATACTTTCAGTATTCAATAGGAAAAAATAACCAGGTTTCTCTACCCTTGCTGCAATCTCAACTCTGACTACAATCCAGACATACTCAATTGACTGATTTTAATTCAGTTCAAAGTATATGACCTTGAGACTGAGTAATCATCTACAAAAGAGAGCTAGTAAAATGCCATACAGTAGATAAAAAGTTGTAGAAAATCAAAAAGCCAGCAAGTCACTCACAAAGTATTTATCATCACTACCACTACCAAAAAAATAAAAAGCTGCATGACCTAAAGGCCACAGCTTCAGGATGCATAATCTGTCTGCAGCTATATATGGACAAGTAAACAGTGCAACAGTTCAATTATTAACCTTAAACTACTGGAAAGAAAATCATAACAAACCACAGGGATCTGAATGATATCAAATACAAAATCACGAATGAAATGATGACGTGATGGATCCAAAAGATTGTAATAATGTATCATTTACACAAAAGATAGCTAGTAAGCATGAAATGAATTTGCAATTGCTGTCATAAAGTTCAAAGCTTACACAAATACATAGCAACCCCAAGCCACATTGTGAACAACAGTATTGTTGAAGTTGTGATGGCATAAAGTTTTAAATGAAGCAAACTGTTTAAAGGTAGAAAGTTGTTTTTTTTTTTCTTTTTTTTTAAGACTATCTGCTATGCAATGTGTGTAGGGGTACACCAAACACATACTCTTGGACACAATCTTTTCTCCACAAATTGAAATTTTTATAGCAATATCAAAATGAGATGAACATCGTCCTTTTTTGCAGATTTCTTCTTACCAGGGTTAGTCAGTCTTCTCCATTTCTGTAACAGTATTAACAAAGATTTTCTTTTCCTAATTAAACTTAACCTACATATCTCGGCCATCTATTAACCATTTGATATTTGTATTTTCAGGCTTTTCATTTTCAATTTACTCATGTTTACAGATATTAAGCAAAAAATATCATTTTTAATTTTGAGTAGAAATTTGGGTAAAGAGTGGGATTTTTTTTTAATTATTGTTTATATTTTAAAAAGTGAAAATATTGATTTTAAATAAGATGTCTTAAGGGGCCTAAAGAGATTCAGGGCTAGAAAGCTTAAGGGACTATGTTACGATGCTTCCAAATGCCAAATATCAGATTAAAATCTAATCAAACAGATTTCCACTCAAATCAACACAATCTTGCCTCCTGACTTTGTTTCTGTTAAAAAAATAAAAATAAAAAATTGATGCAGCCAACCCATATCCAAACCTTATATGTTTGTGAGCATTTTCTTTAGAGTAGCTCTTTGCTGAATCTCTGGATGCAACGGCACAGTAGCAGTTGGGAAGCATGAGGTAAACTTCTGTATAGGATGCTTCAACCTCATTTCTCCCTTCAAGGCTGCTTCATGATACAAACCAAAGCACACTAAGCAGAAAAGAGTGAGAGATGCATTTCCAGAGTACTCTTGTGATCTGAATTAAAATGGTCATGTCACCAACAGAGCCACTGAAGGCCAAGGTACCATTTATCTGCTTTGCAGAGGTGGCAGAGAAACAATCTTCAGATCAGTAATCAGCTGAAGCTGACATTTCTTAGCCATTATCCTTTTTATTTTCCTTCCCATAAAAGCTCTTTATAAGGACACTTAATTCAGCCTTAGATTGCCTCATTTTCAAATGCATTTTGAAATGTAATTTAAAGAACCACTGGGGTTGGTGGAATTATTGACTTACCTATACATTCGTAAATATATATAGTCTTTCATTGCTGTTGCAGTATGGGCAGCTGAGCTAATGAATTGTTGCTTAAACAAACCTTATAAATTCCAGCTGAATGATGGTAAAATAGATACTGAGGACTGAAAAGGTCTGTTTATTCTACTTTCTTTTCATCTTGGATCATGTTCAGGATATTTTTGTCCAGTCTTTTATCCCATCTTTCTTCTTTTCTTCTCCTCTATTTTAGCAACTCCATACCCATCAGTCTTCAGTTTTATTATCTTTGGTTTATAAATGTATTTCTGAACATTATTTCTTACACATGCTTCTTTCATGAATTGCACTGAGGACATTGTATGTAATCCAGAATTGTTTAAAATAAGTTGAAAATATTGTGCTTAGGACCTGAAACAAAGCTCAGGGAAGCACACACTTACTAAAACAAAATTACAGTGCCTTGCATTGCATCTTATACAAGAATATCATTGAATAGATAATACATTAAAGGAATTCATTTGGAGTTTATAAGGGATTAATAAAACAGTAACCCCTTACTGAAAATATTTAATGAAGTTTAAATCTTATTTATACAGTTAAACAGATCAAATGTTTATTCTTACAAAAACAAAACAAAAAACACCACCACCACCAAAGACAGAACAAACAACAAAAAACAATAAACCAAACCAAGAAAAATCCATAAAACTATCCATAAACTAGTTCATTTCCACAACACACTTATAGCATTTATTAATTCATAAATACTTGGCACACAGTCTTGATAAAAAGAAGATCAATGTCAGTAGCATCATAGGTATTGGGTTTTGTTTGTTTTTCCTGATAGTGCTAGCATACTTAATTCGAAACTGAAAGGTTTAGGGACACTTTGTAAAATGAGAAATTGAATAAAATTTAGCAAACCAAATTTTTCATGGGAGAGCTCTACTTCTCAGATTTTAACTTTTTTGTCTATGGAATATTGTGATCAAGTTGAGTCTCTCAAAATATTTTCACTTTAAATTTCATGAATTTAAAAAGCCAAACTGAATTTGAACATTCAAACCACATTCTTGTTGAGAAGTGCTTTTGACAATAATAACAAAGCTTTATTAATTTATTTATTTTAGATTATGGCAAGACTATCTGTTATGACTTTAATGATATTACAGTACTTTTCCATCGTAGAGGTTCTGGTTGTTCAAAGTGTGCTTTCTTCTGAAATGCAGCCCACAGAAATTACTCTCATAGGGGTTTTATTCCTTCATCTTGAGGAATATAAATTTAGACTCTATTACTAATTGCTTCCTTGTAATCAAGGAGTTGATATCTGGGGATTTTGTAATCCTCAGGCTGCATTGAACAGAAGGATACCTCTAATGCAGTTTGTTGAAAGAGTAAGTTAACATAAACCTTCACACAAGTCTGACTTGAAAGTAAATTCTGACCCGTTATTGGGTTTTTCTTGGCAGTCATCTTAATATTAAATAAAACGTAATTTAGAAGTTTTTTTTTTGTTTGTTTGTTTGTTTTTTTTTCATTGAAAGCATGCTATATTAATTGTGGGAGAGTTGACACATTCTATAGTAGTGAATTTTGGAATTATGCAAAATCTAGAGTTGTACACTGAAGTAAATTGATATTGCATTTTTTGAATATATTATACATATGCAAAACTTTTTGTTAGAACAAGTCAGGTCTTGGAGGCTGTTACAGACCTCAGAGACAAGAGGAAAAGTCAGAAGTAGACAAATATAAATAGAAGAAAATTTAAATAGAAGTTGCACTGACTCTGATTAAGTTGATCAGTAAGAACAACTAATACCATCAGAAGTAGAAAGAGGATGCAGAATGGTGATCCCAGTTGTAGGTATAGATGTAGATGAATTTGAAACCTTCTCTAAAGGGTTCTTACTGAACTTACTGTATTCTAGGCATTACTAGGATTCTGCTGTTGGCTTCTGTTAACTGTACTAAATACTCTAACTCAATGTAAAACAGTATCAGAGTCTGAAAGTAAGCTGTGCTAATTCACCAAGGCACAAATAGGTATGCTACCCTGGGTATGCTACCCAGTAAGATAATCCAATTTTATTTTAAAAAAATAATTTCTTAATTAAATGCTTTTCCTCAAGTTTCACTGAGGAATCCATACTCTACCTTCAAAATGTACAATATGAAGAGGACCTACCTGACACAAATAATTTGTGACACAAATCATTAGCTGAAGAAAGGAAATGTAATAGAACCTACTGTTGTTTCCTTCAGATGATAAAGCAGATTATTTTGATCTCCAGGTCCTTTAGAGAGTCACTTTCTGTTTAATTTAAGCATAAATATTTGGAAAGGAATACAAACAAAATCTCTGTGAGTTTCTGACATGGATATGAATCAAGCAGTCTCCTGCTCCCTCCTCCACCTCCCAAAACAGTGTTTCTGCAGCAAGAATGCTAGACAAGAGGCAGTCATTGTCTCTTTATATGAAATATTAACTGTAACTTTTGTACTCATTATTACAGTATGCTGTCATGGAACTACATCCAGGAGCATGTTATATATTGTTCTTGACCAGGCTTTCAATTACCGTAGGATTTGACATCAACAAAAAGTCTGATAACAAATCAGAAGAACTTCATGACAGAGGTGCTCATTTATTTTTCATTCCCATCTGTTTTAAAAGACCAAATACAGAAAATTACAGTCAATAAGCAGTTAGGCAAGTATCATTAGGTAGAAGTTACAATAATCTCCTCCTACTTCTATTACAACAAATAACAGGATAGGTCAATGAATGTATAGTAAAAAAAAAAAAAAAGAAAAAAAGAAAGAAAGAAAGAATGTTTTGATAACAAGCTTTCACAAACTACTGTTTAAATGGCTAACACATCTATAAGATGTTACATAAAGGAAGTAAAATACTGCAATAAACTATTTGTATTTTTTGGACATTTCTCTATGAGATATGTAGGTTTTTCAAGAAAGATGCTTCATTATTTTTCCAAGAAAACTGTATCTAAAGAAAGGTATCTCAAAGGCTTTGCACCTATAGAATTAAAGCTCAAAAAAAGGAAAAATAAGTTCCTGAAAAAACAATTCCTAGAAATGGGTTGTAAGAGAGACAACATGTGACTAAAAGAAACATCCTATCAGAATTCTGTCATTGCATGCATACATCACATGGCACACTCACACATCTATTATATTTATAAAATAACACATAAAACCAGTTCAGACTTCTTGGTTATATATTTTCTATTAAAAAGGCTGTCTTGGATAGTTGTTTCTTGGATTGTTTGAAATCTAGTTGCTAATATAATTTTCTATTCAGTGCACACATAACTCTTTAGCTCAAGAATCTCCTTCCTGCCTCTACTTGCACCTCTTCCATAGTTGTAGGCTATATTGCTTTCAATTCATTGGAACAGGTTTGTTACAAACTTAAATAGGTTCTCCAGACCCTGAACATCCTGACAGCAAATGTTTTCTACAACTGTTCAAATCTGTCAAATTCATTTTTCTGGATGACGGATGACCAGACCTGTTTTGTATGTTTGCCATATAACAAAATATATATATATTTGCAATGTAACAAAATGCAGAAAATGCTAATCCAGTGCTTAAATGAAGAGGAAAGCTACCACTGCTCTGGAATCACTCCCCGTGTTCAAATTATGGATATCAAAGAATCACTTTTTCCCTTCATAATACTCCATACTTGCACATATGCTGTGAATAGGAGTCCTGCTTGCTGTCTATTTTTTTTTTTTTTGATAAATAAAGATATGTAAAAGCAACCCACAGACAGGTAAACAGCTGAAATATAAACATAAATGAGAAAGGAGGTAAAAGATTGGCATTCTGGTTCGATAACCTGTGATTGTAGTAAAAGTAAGAGTGCACTTATGATCACAAGGTGTAAAGAACATTTCAATTGCAGCTTCAAGGTGTTTCAAATGGTGTGAAGTTTAAAGAACTCCTCAGTATAGGTTATGGGTGAGTATGCACTGCTATCTAGGCAAAAATATGAGCATATAACTTCACCGCTCAGCTGAGAAAAAATCATGTATCATATGAAATACACTATAATTCCAGAGACACTGTGTATATTTTGAGCAAGAGATGCTTTGTGGATTCAAGCATTTAAGACATATTCACTGTAAGATCTTCACATGAGGGTCAAATAGAGACTAAACCTGTTGTAGGAGAGCAGTTTGCCTGTGCCTGTATTTTCTGCATTGTAAACTAAAAGAATTTGGGTGCTGGACTGGATGACCTCCAGAGGTCCCCTTCTACCTAAACCACTCTGCCATCTGTGAACTACTCCAATGCCCAGAAAATCTGAGAGCACCTGAGGCCATCCCTGAGCTGTAGCACAGCAGGAGAGGGTGGATATCCCACAGCCATTTGGACCTTTTTTTGTACCCTCAGGATGCCAGAGATCCCTCCCTCATTCCTCACCTGATGTGCTCCCCTCTCCACATCCCTCAATGCTCAGTCCCACACAGATTGCACCTACAGAAACCCTGCACACCTTGCCTACTGCATTAAGAGCAAGTTCGGCACAGGCATCACTATGCAGAGATTTGTTTAATCTCTAACAGGAAACTAGGCCTTTATTAGAATGTTGGGAAAAAACAAACAAACAAAAAAGTTGAAAATTCTGCCCCCACCCCCAAATCCTGGGATAGGGGTAGGGATCATTTTCAGGGGAAAGAGAAATATCTTGAGTAATTTTTGTCTCACTGATGTAAACCGAAGATTAAAGAAGTTATGTGAAGACCAGAGCAGAAAGTGTCTCCCAGTCAGGAAGAATGGATTGAAGTAATAAAGAAAAGATTTTTAAAAATGTAAAGGTGAGTATGTTTAACTCATATAAATATTTTTAAAACAGCTAAAATAAGAAAAACTTCAATGTTATAAACTAGTAAGAGTGCAGAAATATTAGTCTTCCTCTCCTTTAGTTTCATAAAGTATAAATGACTCAGTTTCTGAAAAGAAAACTTTAATTTTGGAACCCTGTAAATATCTTTTATTTAAAATAAGAAACACATATATCATGAGTTTCTTCCCTTTAAGGATTAACTTAAACAGCAGTTATATAGGTGTTGGCAAGTTTTAGCTCAGATAGTGTATTCTGCCATACTAAAGTCACATGAATAATGAGGAAAGTGTCTGCTATATAACATGTCCTCTGAAAACACAATTAGTTGGCTTAGGCGAGGTGAAATTAAAACATTGGGATAGGACATAGTGGTACTTGAACTTCAGCTTGTTTTATTAGCCAACTGTTCCTACTGTTTGGAGTTCGGTACCTTGGAGAATTCTACATGAAAAACTATGCCAAATGTTTTTTTTCATTTTTGAAACTGAGAAATTGTGCAATGTAGACTCTCATCTATGAGAAAAATAAATTGGATATTTGTTAGGTTGACAGTATTTCATACAATAGGGTCTTCCTAAATTAAAACATTTAAATAAATGATAGGATGTGAATGAGTGTTGTGTGCATATAAGTATCCACCATATAAAGCACAGCATTAATCAGCAGGCACATGAAATTGAATACTGCATTTAAGTGGCAAACATGCATTGTGATCCAAATAATGCTGAGAACATAATGAGGGAAGAACTTTCATCTCATTTGCCAGACTGTGATTTTTTTTTTATTCCTTGTACAATGTTTTCTAGAAAGGGAAGGGAAAGTGATGTTTAATTGCATCAGTAATTTCAAAAGAATGAGGGAAAAAGCAATGCCAGTTTATGCTTCATGCCATATACACAATTAAGCCAATTTATTGCTCTTCATAAATCAATTTGTTTTTCAGTGTAGGTGGAATCATTACAGCAGGGTCATCTTCTAAGTATTTGGACTCACAGGCCATTAGGTTCACAGTTGTACACTGCTGATTCACAGAGCGAGCTATTTGTCCATAAGCAGAGGCTGACATGAGAAGGTTGACTTTTATTATAGCCAAATGAATAATCTGAAATTGATTATTGAATGCATTCAGTTTATTTGTTTAATCTAGCACTCCTGAAATCTAGGGTGGCGAGGGAGGGTGGAACCAACTCAAAGCTTTTTGCAGTAAAAGGATCACGAAATTCTGCTGTCTTCAACATTTAAAAATCACCTGGGAGTTTCTTTGCTGAATAATTCTCAGACTGGAAAGTATTCACACAAATATATAGGACAGACTCCCCCACACCCCCCCACGCCCCCTGTGGTTTCTTCTGTTATTGCTGTTAAATGTAGTAAATACAATATTTTTTTTCCTTTAAAACCAGCGCTTGGCAAATTTTTAAAATTGAAGGTGAATTTCCCTCCTTCCCTCAAGGAAGAAATTAAGCATACAACAGAACCCATGCAGAAGAATTAATAGTTATTCAGTGTTCTCCCCACTCCACACCTTATTACTTGCAAGTCAATTATGCTAGCTACCACACTGCTTTGGGACCCACCAGCACCTGGGTTCAGAGCAAGTACTGAGTTTCTGATTGCTCCAAGTACGATGAAGAATTAACTCTCTTCTCCCTGGTACCCATTTGATAACCACCAGAAGCTGTCCCTTTCTGAACATCTCTGTGATCTTTGTCTCTGAGGTTTTGTCTCTTTATGCCAGTCTTTTATGAATGAAAGCGCCTAAATAATAGGAACTGAATTCAGATCAGCAACATTGCTAGCTACATAGTCCATACTGTAGTAACATCAAAACCAAAATTATTTAAAGCATTTCTAGCAAGGGCTTTATTCACTAATTAAATGGATGTTGCTGAATTGCACTGCTTCTTGCTATGAACGATGCATGCATATATGCATAACTAGTAATCACTAAGACTACTGGTGGGCTTTTGGTAAAATAAATAAAATCCTCACTCCTCACTATCCTGATATCAATAGAATAAGGACCGAGGTATTTCTCTAAGACCATTTCTCTCATTAAAAGACAGGACAATATAATTTCTCTTTTATTAATTTTCTACAACAGGAAATTTATTTTTAGTGACCAGCCCTGTAAAGCTCCTCTCTTGCCAATTAATGAACTCCTAAGATAGGCCATCAAAATTAAAGCCAACTCACTTGTCAACAGTGGGCACCAAAACCAGTAGTTGAGTTTCTACAGGGCTGTCATTTTTTCATTTAGCAGATAATACATGGATTCCAGCCCAGTCCATTAGAGATATTCCATTTGTACATTGTCCCATAGATAGCTCTGTAAGAAGTTATCTCTTTTACTAAAGTTATCTTCTTACTGAGAGAGACTGTACAATCTAACAAATTCAAATGATGTGAAATCCGGGTCTAAAGTCCAGCAAATCTCTCCTCTTTGATTCATGCATATATCAAGATAAAACATAGTGCTAATCCATATGCTTCTTACCTGTGACAGTTTTAAGTTGATCTGTACACCAGCTAATTCTTTATATGTTATATGTTTCCCTCAGAGGCTCTTAACTCAAATGACTGCTGTATGCTCAGATGTCCTCGCTTAAGGGTTACAGAGGCATTGTGAAACCTATGCAACAACCTACATCCAGTAAATTTGAAAACAGCCATTCAATCTATTAAAAAATATATTAAAAAAATCCTACTTTACCAATCATTTACTGAGGCCAAAGGGTTTTATTACAAGATTTAAGAATTCAAAGGAAAAAAAAGACTTGCCTAGCCTGCAGGTTAAGGGACTGGTCTGGCCTTGGAGAGACTGAAGATCCAGTCTCTATGCATGATTCAGAGAAGACTATATCAAGCCCGCTATTTTAGTTCAGTCAAGCAAGACTCAAATCTTTACTTCCCACATCCCAGAACACTGTCCTAATTATCTGTGAACATACAGAAACCTGGGTTTTGATCCAAAGTGTCATATATCAACTCCACATCTACAATATTTCTTTTTTTTTTATTGAAAACAATAACATTATCTCAAAACAAGATTGTCATTAAATGGAATTGACCTCTGTTAAACTCATATTCTGATGGACTATTGATTTTTTGAAGTTAAAGAGCATGTGAATGTCTACAGTAGAGAAGGAATATAACTGTAATATAAGAAATAAAACTTACTTTGTATTCCTTTTTCATCTGGCTAATCGATGCAAGCCAAATTTCACACTAATCAGCCCAAGCAGTTAGTAGGCTATATGGAAATTTAAAATGTCTGCTGATTGAAGAAGGATTTAAAAAACAAACAAACAAAAAACACTATCTGTGGTGATTACCCTAGATACAAATACTGCACTAAAACATGCACTTCATACAAATTTCAGTGGTGATGACAAAAGAGATCACTGAGTTTTTGGCAACAAGAATTATTTCCCAGTGTATTCTTTGTAGAACACATTGGATACCTGCAGCTGTTTTTTTTTCTACTCAGGCTCTCTACCTTTAGTCACTAGACATTATAAATGCAACAAAAATACAGAAAATACCAAGGGGAAAAAAACCAAAACCAAACCAAAACAAAAAAATCTAAAAATGCTAAGGTAAACAAACAAAAAATGCAAAGGACACAAAAACAACAAAACCCCAGGTGGCAACAGAATTAATCAGAGGCTATCTGAAAAATTCCACGTCTGCTTGAGAAACAATGTGCAGAATCCTCATTCCAGATAAATTTTCCTTATAGAGTAACTTAATAAAATATGATGAATTCACATGCAGACACAAAGGTTTTCCTTATGTCACTAAGATACATGCATGTGCATATATTCCTCCCCAATTAAAATAGTATTAAGAAAATACAGCCTAGATATTTTGCATATTTTTTGTAGTTACTAAAATTGGAAAGGGGCATATTTCTTGGTAGTTTTGCACCATTTTGCTTTACAGCATGGGGCGTATTTCTCAGTAGTTTTGCAGCATTTTGCTTTACAGTATGTGTTGTTATTGTCAGCTCTGTTTAGGGGAGTCCCATTATCAAGATAACACTTCTATGAACATTGAAATAGTAGCATCACTGTCTGTATCATGAGTAAATACTTTAGAGTAGGGTACTTCTGTGATTACAGTATAAGGGTATGGGAATGGAGCTTAACAAAACTTAGTAGCTACTCCCAAGTTATGTGGATAATGAGGCAATATTGAGTAAATTTTGTATTCTTATCCACATGCATGCTCCAGAGTCTTTTCCTTGCTGCTATTCCTTGATGTTTTAGGTAAGTTACTTAGTAACTCTATTTCCTTAGTTAGTCTCTCCTAACTTAGGAAGACTGATTTATGGGTACTATTGAGGCTGTTCTAAAGTTCAAGAAGAAAGTGAGCAACGAACATCTGTAATGCTAACAAGTATGTTACAAGCAGATAGGGTAATATTTGTGTATGGTTTACATTATAACCTTTCCCTTTATTACAGAAAACAACCACTGAAAAAGGAATCCTGGCAAGACACGCTTTAGAGGCACAGATCAGCAAACCAATTATCAATCCATCAATTGATCAGAGCTAGTCTTGGGAGTAGTTTGCTCTTGGAAATGAGGTCTATCCAGATGGTATGCATGTTCATGACTTGCAGAGCATCTGCACAGAATAGATAATTAGACATAAGTAGAAGACAAGAATAGAGCAACTAACTCAAAGAAAACTATAGCAGGTAAATGCATAGAGAATTAAATGATTTACTGTTGTATTGCTACAAAGTGAAACATCAAACAATGTTGTCAGAGTCCAGTGACCAATCTGTTCAGGTTCTTTTAGATATTCCATGTGCTGAGGTTGTAATATTTAATTTCAAATTTACTTTTTTTAATATTTGATATTAGTTGGGACTTTTGACCTAGCAGAGTGATACAAAATGTACTGAAATGATGATACAAGTTTAAGTAACACTTAGCAAAATATAGCAATTGCAATACACGGTTCAATCTCAATTCCAACATCATCCCCATTACTAGTCTCCACAATATGCTCACCATCGTGACATTGGTTGTCTCCAGTCAACCGGAAAGAATATACGGGTCAAAAACAGATCAGACCTGTTGCTCTCTTTGAAATTATTTCATAAGTTGTTTAGTTTTTATACTCTGTGTTGGGCTGAGCCACATATACAATCTCAGTGGGTAGTCTGGATAACTCAGGGAGAAACATTTATACCACCATTTGATCCACTGAACTGTGATACAGATAGTTGATCCACTCAACTGACATAGCTGTTTATCTAAATCAAAGTCCACCATCTGGTCCCCTTTGTGTTGATACAAAGTCAGCTTTCTTTGCAATAGCTGTGGTCAGCCAAGGCTAGCTTTATTCCCTGAGTTTTGTGGGCACATTGCCCTTGCCCATCTCCTCTGAGCCTTTTCCAGTTGTAGGGTTTTATTGGTCAGTCACAGATGTATAGTTTGCATTCGTTTTACCTACATTTTGAGAAAGTAGAAATGCTTGCATCCATTGGTCAGTCTCAGGACTAAAACCAATTTTAAATCAGAACAGTAAATGAAGTGCTGTACATTAGCACTAATTTAAACTAATTGGGTTTCACTCTGAGTAAAAGGCAACTCTTATATTTACTGAAGAACAATGGCTCAATTGTTCAAGTCTTTTTCATGGGGAAAGAGCATACAAAATTCAAAACTCGGATAATACCAGAAGAAAATTCAAGTTAAGGTATGAAAACAGCTAGCTGAGATGCTGACCCACCTTATCTCTATGGTGGTTGCATTCCAGAAAAAATTAAACAAGGTCTAGTTGTTTGAAGGTTTATCAGCCTGCAGAGGAATATTTTATGTTAAGACTTTCTCCTTAATTTTCTATATTGCTAGTCTTCTTTTTCTACATATTATAAATGTTGGATTTTTCTTTAAAAGTAGCTTTACATCTCAGTTTATTTGTAATGATTGTCTGTGGCATAACTGCAACGTCTTTGGTATTTAAATTCTAAAAATAACCCAATTTAACCAAATTCAGTCTGGCCGTTTAATTAGCTAAGTAAAAGTTGAAACCATCTACGAGCACTAAATAAGACTGTCCCGGAAGGTGGTATTTTCAGACAGATGGTATCATTCTCAAGCAAGGGCAAGATGCCACCCTCCCAGACTGTAAGCGAGATCACCTCATTCTTTGGTTTGGCAGCCTCATGAGATGCTGAGCGCACACATTGGACGCTCCCAGTTCTGGCAGGGAACGACCAACTCTGCTGTTCCCTGGGGCAGGGAAGACCTGCCCTGCAGCAGAGTGAGCCCAGCGGTGGACCTGCACCTCACCACCATGCCAGGACTGCCCACACGGGTGGTGCAGACCTCTCCAGGGTGGTCACCAGCCTGTCAGGTGAAAGTAGCTTCTACCATCCAGCCACATACTCAAAGTGGTGACTTCCTTGCATATTCCATGCAATATGTAAGTGGTGCAGAAGACTCGGTGACTGACATCTCCTCATCCTGCTAAACCAGGGCAGATCTTGTACACCAAGGGGTACCAAAAAGTTAAGCTAGGACCAAATACCATTTTGCTCTTATTTGTAATGTGCTTACTAGATGATGAGACATGTTTTTTTTTTTGTTTGTTTGTTTTTTGTTTTTTTTTCCTGAGGTGAGGAGAAGAAAGAAATATGGAGATTTGGACCAAAAAAAAAAAAAAAAAAGTCTTCAAGTCCCCAGGACATGAAGATCCAGTAATATCTGGACTCCTGCCCACTTGTTCCAGTAGCCATCAGGACCATGACAGAAATACTTTTTCCAGCCCTAATGAAAAGAAAGCATGCAGCCAAGCACACTGTAGGAAAGGGTAGGCTGTGCAATCTACTGCTATAGGTCCCAGGCACACCATTACCTACTCTCTGCTTACAGACTCACTGCCACCATTGCAGCTGGTGCATATAAATTGTGCTCATATGCATAAACATGGCAGAGTAGAAGTGATCATTCCAGTTATCCCTGAGCTTGCAAAAGCCCAGCTTTAAAAATAACAAAGGTATTGTTTTGACCCTTCCCATAGCCTATAAAAATCTTCTACAATTGCAAGTAACTTATCTTAATTAGCAAATAATGATTTTCATTGTAGTCTATTCACAAGATTTTAATTTCATCTACATAGGAACTGCAGTGTTTTTTAATCCTTCTGGAAAATCATACAGAACAAAGGAGGGACTGACACACATGCTAGATTTCTTTAAAGATTCTAGTTTTAAATTAATTTCTACACAGACTAATTAACAGATTTACTTACAAATTGCCATAAAATTCATCACACATTCTGTGTAAGTTTTTGCATGTACATTATGATATTTTTCTTTCACAAGTGGCTGAACACTGTTCTATGCAAAAATGCACATAATTTATAAGCAATTGGTCCCTCCTTGATTTAAAACTCTAAAAACACTCTAAAAAAGCCCATTCACTAGCTAATTTCTTCCTATATTCATATTTTCTTCTGTAATATGACATTGAAAGTGTTTTCTGATATATATACAACATTAAAAACAAGCCAATTAAGTCTGCAGCCATTCTCTAATCATGACTGTAATTTATTTTCTGCTAAATTTACCCCTTCTGGTATAGCAATTTGAAAAGACGCTTAACTCTCTTGGACATGACTGCCATTTTTATGACTTCCTAACGCCCATTTTCTAACAAAGATTATTACATGTGCTTGAATACTTTCGAGCACTTCATTAGGCATCTAAAGGGTCATTGGGGCCTTCATGTTTTTAAAATTAAGCACATTCATAGGTCTTTTCAGGATCAGAGCCTGAATGTTTGCGTGACAATGTGATTTATTTTTTTTTTTTACATACCAAACTTAGATCATACACACAGCTAAAGTAGAGACAAAATTAGGCAGAATACTTTATTCAGGACTCAATTTTAGTGATTTAATTTTAACACAAAATACACTAGATTGTGTGAGTTGTTATACCATTTCGTCAGACTGGATGATATAGTAGGCATTTTGTTTTTAATAAAGGCTTCAAATTGTATTAAATTTAGAACTCTAAGAAAGCTTCTCATACTGTGAATCACAATAGATTATCAGATAAGGATTCTCTACAAATGTATACATTTCTTGGGATTTCAATGCAAGTTTGTTTTGTTTTGTTTTTTTGTTTTGTTTTGTTTTGTGTTCAATAACCAATTTTGAAAGCATATCATCTTATTGTCTTTAAAGGAGTAGTAAATAATTAATCTTCAGTGCTAGTATTCAGAAGTAAGGCTGACCACTGACAATGTTCATATAACATTCATTATTTACACATTAAGTTCTGCCTCAGATGTAATTATAAATGACATACTTAATTTTTGCTATGCCTTAGCTGATTATACAAAACACTCCATGTCCATGTATAATACATATTTAATGTAATTTCAACATAAGCCTCCTACCCACAGATTGAAAAAGAAATAAACTTCACTAGCCTTTATTAAGAACATCCAAATCACCAATATTTACTTATTAATGAAAGGAAAAGTCATTGGCAAAAGGAAGACACTGTAGGCCATAATGTAAACAAGCATTACAATAAAAATATGCTGACATATCAATAAAAGCATTATAAATAATGTCTTTCCTTCTGAGGGAAAGGACCAAATCAAAGAGTTCATAACATTCACCAGACATATGCAATCTGAAAAACCCAAGGTCAAGATGATTAAAAAAAAAAAATAATAATAATAATAAAAAAAGTGTAACAGGGTCAGAACAGGGTCAGGAGAGAAATCTTCTCATGATGGTTGCACTTCAAAGTACTTCAGAGTTTGAGGACACCTTGTGTGCGTCAGTGTAATTTACTAATAAACTAATGACATGGCATGAAGCTGTGATGGAAGATTCAGGCCAGGTGTGAGGAAAAGGTTCTTCACTGAGAGGGTGGTCAGGCACTGGAAGAGGTTGCCCAGGGAACTGGTCATGGCATTGAGCCTGACGGAGATCAAGTAGCATTTGGACAACACTCTCAGACATATGGTTTGATCTTGGGGTCGTTCTGTGTGGAGCCAGGAGTTGGACTTGATGATCCTTGTGGGTCCCTTCCAACTCAGGATATTCTATGACTTTAGCTCAGATCATCTATTCCTGAAATCACATTTACTTCTAAGAAAACAAAACACTTTATCAATGCCCTGACTTTTAACAGTAGTTTAGAAAGCTATACTGAGTTAGAAAAAGAGAAAAAAAGGCTGTGTGATACTGTAATTTATGGATTCTGTTGTTCTGTATACACAGCCATCAATGGAATAAATTGCTTGCTCAAGCAGTTTCAATATTGATGTTTATGAAGTCCAAGACTTAACAGATTAGTATAGCTTTGATAGGTAATTTCATTTAATTTCCATGCTCTGTTAAAAATATGGTTTTGATGCACCTTTTATTCTAGTTCATCTAAGCAAACATGTCTTGAACTGTTAATTTCCCTTCAAGTAGAAAGCATGCTCATTCAGAATGTATTTAAAAGGAAATTCAAGAGACAGGAATTACCTTTTCTTCATACTAGATGAAGCCCTTCTTCCTACTTCATCGGCCATTATGTTAAATTCAGTGCTTGATGTTAACTGGTAAAAGCACTGTGGATTCCAAGGTTGCCCAGGCTACCCTGGGATTACATTAATTTAAGCACACCAGTGGGATCATTTTCTTACTTACGGATTTCAGGCATGTTTCAGACTGTCTGCTCCTATTTGTTTGTGTGTCTTTTCTACACCATGTTCTTGCCTCTCACAGTGAATTAAAGACTAGGGAACAGAGCCTAGAGACCCTCCAACAAAGAACTGTAAAAGTGGATGAAATACTATCCACTAGACAAATTCTACAAAAAAAAAAAAAAAAAGAAATATCTGAAAAGTTAGTAATAGATTTATATTTATTTTGCCAAAAGCACTATTTGATTCACAAGGAGTTTTCTTAGGTTGTTTTGATTATTAAAGTTTCACCAGCTCTAATAACTGTTTATGTTGTAGCAGGTTTTTTTTTTTTTTTAATGTATTAATAGCAGGCAGACCATTTCTAGACACCTCATACTGAAGAAGAAAATGCATGTCCTTTCTATACCTTTTCTCCCTCCTCTTCCTCTCATATCTCTCACACAACTCAGACTGAAAGAAAGATGTTTGTTAGACAGGAATAACCCACTAATTTCCTTTGCTATCCTACTGCAGACTGCTGTCACTGTGAACCTACGCTGGCAAAGCACACAACTACCGTTTAGTGAAAGAAAATATGAGTGCACTTAATGGAGAACAGTATTACCTCAAGCGCCTTTTTTTTTAAAAAAAAAAAACAACAAAAACTTAGTCCTCCTTGTTATCTCCTACTAATTTAGCAATCGTGTAGAGGATATTAATAATAAAATTGTTCCAAAATCTAAGCACCCAAACCAGTTCCACTCATCACTTTCCCTCTGGACACTCCTTTATGTTTTGGCCAAGCCAGACTTAGACTTCTATAAAAATTCATGTCCTCCCTCCTCTTCCAGTGTAGGATGTGAAATTCTTCACACTCCCATAAATTATACATGTGTTTTCCTTTTAATCCCATTAAGGCTTCTCAAAGATCAGTAATGTGTGTATATGAGATCAATGTATGAACCATTTCCCAGTAACATTATCAAATTTATTTATTTTGCAGCATTAGCAAAGTAGTCCTATAGCAAGTCACGCCTTTTCCAGGAAATGAGCTGTACATATTGCTAATGCATATGGTTCTTAATTAAGCATTCAAGAGCAAATATACAAGTTGCAAAGATGTTTCTTTGACAGCATGACTATCACTAGACCTAAATGATGAGTAACTCCCCCCCCCCCAAAAAAAGTAAACCCACTACTTTTTCCTTCAATTTCTTCATACATTTGCCTCAGCAGATCAACATTTTGTTCATGTTTGGTTTTGCAAAACCAAAACATGAACATTTTATTTTTACTAGTGTTTCCTTAGGTTTAACTGGTAATTTGAACATAGCAGAAGCAGTTGCAGTTTGACCAGGAGGTTATTTATATGTATGAATATTCCTTGTAAGTTTGTTTAATCAGAGAACAGAAACAGTACAATATATTATGAAATAACCAATCAATTTTAAGTGGATATTTCTTAAGTTGAATACATAGGAAGAAATTATCGAGCAATGAGGCTTCATAAATTTTAATCAAAACAGAAAAAATCCTTCTACGATTAAAAAAAAACTTCAATTATTAAAGGGTCACTGAGAATATACTATATCAAAGGATAGAAGTCCACCTGTTAAATTACCAGTTCTTGGATTAAAAGATTTCCCACTGAAATGATTAAAGTACCTAAAACTCACCTAACAATGAGATGTTTCTAAATTGTCCCCCTTGTTTCTCCCTCAAACCACAGTACTATCTAGGAGTACTATAAAGCATTTTAACTTACTGAAGTTTCCTCCTCATCAGCCAGGATATAAATTACTGTGCACAAGACTTACTGTTGGAAACCAGCAAAGGCAATGATTTCAGACAAGAACAGACAGGCATCCCACAGCATAGTATTTTCTCATTACAGTTGTATGCATACAAGTTAACTACTTTAATTAGTTAAGTACATGGAAATAATGGTGTGCAACTAAATACAATGGCTAATTACAGCTCTATAACTAATAACTATGACTGCATAAATATGAATTTTGTTATAAATACTTAGCATGAGAAAAACAAAGTTCAGTCACTCATCTCACATATGGATTGAGCCCATATCCATGTATTTAAAATTTCAGAAGAATCTGACTATTCATCTTGGTTATTTTAAATACTTCTAGGTGTATAGCACCCAATGGCATACAGAGAGAGGTTTTACTCTTGAAAATAGCACTTCACAGGTAGTGAGCTTCGTCTGACCAAGAATCTACCAAACCAGAAAAACGTTCCCTCTGCTCCTTTTCTGTGTTGTAGAAAACATCTAAATTTGACCTACTTTGTCCCCACATACAACAAATTAGCGCAATACCGGTTCATTTAAAAGTAAGGTGTAATCACGATCCTATCACACTGAAACAAATTTAGCTTAGCCCTTTGTTGCCAACTACTTTCTTGACCATTTTCAATTTGAGTGTACAGATTATTCAGTCCTAGAAAATAATTCTTAATTATCAGTATTATAAAAACAGATTTGAAAAGGAATGGTGATTACACACCATCTGGAAATGTGCTCAAGCTGTCAAAAGAATCTGTGGATAGCTCCTGTATACAGTATTCACATTTCAGCAGGAAATCAGACTTGGTCAAGGGGGAAGAATTCATTCAGATTCATGAGTTTTTAAAAATGTGTTTGGCATATCAAATGAAGTTAAAATATAAAATAGAACGATTTCACTTTAAGGGTCATCTACAGGATGCATGCTAATTTGATATACCACTGTACAGTAGTGCTCTAAGGAAAGAAATGAATCAGTGCTAAAATAGCTTTCATAAAAGGCCAGAATAGTGACAAGCAATTGCAAATACGAAAGAATAAGGGAGGAAAAAAAAAAAAAAACTAAAGCAAAAACCAGAATGTAAAACAAGTCACCTCCTCCCTCTCTCCCAATGCACTGATGGCAGCACGGGACATCTCTGGCTCCTCTGCACAATGGGAGATGCAGGAGCCCCCTGCCAACATCCGGACCCCACCAGCACTTCTCGAGGTACTGCTGGCATGGGTATCCTGGCAACTGGGTCTTTAGAGACACCTGGTGGGGACAAAACTGGGCCTAAGCATCCTTCCTTCCATGTTTAACAACCTGGCACAGCCTCTATTAGCTTGGATAAAAATTCAATTAAGCACATTTTCTTGCTGACTAATGTACAGCAAGGAATGAGGAAATGTGGTTCATCTGTGCTGCTGGTATTCAGGGTATGCAAACTAAATAATGGGCAATCATTTAACTGCTGTCCTGGAAAACAAAATAAAAATAAAAGTTCTGCTCATGTGTGTAATAAGAAGAGCATGTTGTGTAAAGAAGTGTTTTGGTGGCAAAAGATGCAAGTATGATAGAAGATATTCTTTCTGAATATAAGCAACTCTAGAGAAGCAGCCACCTAATCCATTGCCTGTTCTGCCTTAAAAAAATAGTTTAACTCAAATAAGAAAAAATAATGAAGCAAATAATAGATGGAAGGACAAAATATTCCCAGTGTCCTCAAACAAAAAGGTCGTTACTGTTAATATGTTGTTACAACCTTAAAACGTTAAGCCATTCTAAAGAAACGTAGGCAAAGTTTTGTTAATTTCTCCAGCTCATTCATAAGGTTGGATGAAAGTTGAAACAGCAGAAATATTCTGAATCTCCTTAAAATTTCCATGCTGAACTCTCCTATTCCAGCCATGTGAACAAGTATAGTATAAAGTTTTATGTTTAAAAGTTTAAAAGTAAATTTTTTTTGTTAAAGTTTTTAAAGTTTTTATGTTATGAATAGCTTGAATCTTTCCTTCTCCTTTCTCTCCTCACAACCTTTTTTTTTTTCTTTTTTTTTTTTTTAAATTTTCTTTCTTTGTCGCACTTCCCAACATTTTCCTGTTTCTTCTATCTGCCTTTCCTTGGGATATTCTCTAAATATTTCTTCCCTGGTAGCACTTTTTCTTCTTGAACAAGATTTCCCAAGGCCTATCCAATTAAACAGATATCCAGAAAACCCACAGACTCATCAAGCTTTAAAAGTAAACCCCTCTGCAAGTAACAAAAACTGAGCCTCAGAGTATTTAAGCCATGGCTCAGAAAGCACACACACAAACCCCACTTCATACTGTCTCAGGAGGCCCCAACAGGAAATTGGAACAGATGCTTAAAATATATATATTTATTCTGCTTCATTTCTGTAAGGCAATGTGGAGGAAAGCGCACTGTTTTAAATTCAGAGCACAGCCATAGCTTGCCAATGAGTATGTAGCCCAGCAGCAGGCTGAGTGGTAGAGCACCCTTGGGGTCCACACTGTTCTGCCTGGTCCAGCCTTAGCTTAGTTGATACAACACAGCCATCAGATCACTGCATGGAAAAGTACTGCGCACCAGCTGGGAAGTGGCAGAAGATGCATGCTCCTTTTATGATGCCTCTTTAATAGCTTGAACACTCCTTCTAATCCAGCTAATCTTATGCAATTTGGGAAAAGGATTTAAATAACGTAAAAGAAATTTTTTCTTCTTAAAAAAAAAATCATTTTCACATTAAAAATATTTACTTTGCAATATAAAATGAAAATAAATTTAAGTTCCTTGAGCATTTTGAATCACCTTCAGAGATTGTTTTCAAGTCTGTTTCAAATAACTTTCACTGTTTGTGTTAAACATGTTGCTATAGTCAAAAATGTACATTAGGAATTATAGGAATATTGCAAGTTATGAACTTTCAGCATCCATTAAAATATATGATTTCAATGGAATTTGGATCCACTCTTGAAAGACTAACACGTATTTTGTTTGTTTTCTGTTAACTGCAAGACATATTATATTTGGAGAAAATATATACATATTATCATAAGACTTATAGATTCATAGAAGGGCTTGGGTTGAAAGGGACCTTAAAGATAATGTTTTTCCAACCTCTTTATCATGGGAAGAGATCAGGTTGCCCAGGGCCCCATCCAACCTGGTGAGTTATGGCCAATACTACTACAAAAAAGGTGGATGGAGAATGATCTAATGAGATTAATCACAAAAAGAAATCATGTCTTCAGACATGACACACATTAAGGCCTTTCCATGGCATATCATCGCTGTAACAAACTCCTTCCCCCTACTTCCAGAAATGTTTTAGTCTGTTCTTATGGTCGTATTATATTTTCTCAAGTGCAGATATTTCAAGATATATGCCACCTCATAATAGATTTTATCACTTATCAAAGAAATTTCAAAGAGAATGAGACCAGAAGATTTGAGAAAGAAAGCATGCTTCTTAATTAACAAACTAGCACTTGTACAGATTCATCCAAGTATATACTATATACCTGGATATATACTAAGCCTGGATGAGAAGCTATCAGTTTAGGTCTGGTAGATATCACCTACTCCTCATTATACTTTCTCCTTCAGCACTTTGTCTCTTTTTCCTCCAATACCTCCTCAGACACACGGCTTGTCTCCAGGGATGCCAACATCTTAACATACTGAACTAAGGGAGGAACAAAGCAGGTGCATCCTGGGACAAGGGTGACAACCCCTCCATGAGACTACGCAACTTTTTCTAACTTCAACATCAGACAAACAAACGAACACCAACACCTACCACCATCACCCTGAAATAAAATATTATGGGTTTCATTCTTTTCTCTGACACGAACCTGACCAGAATACACACGTATAATCTCAAAAATAATAACAACTGAAATAAATAGACTCATTCCAATTCCTACTCTCCAAATTTTGACCAGATAGAAAACACTGTAAAAGAGTCACTTAAGCCTAAATGCTTAAAGGTATTTCAGTAGGTGGTTTTCACTTCTTTAAATGATAGTATTTATATGTGTGCATGTGAGAAAAATATGGATTTAACTTGAATTTATTATTATTACTATTTTTATACAATATGCCCACCAGAATTTTAACATTGCTCAAGTTGAAAAGGAATCAACAGAGAAAGAAAAGGCCATTAAGTGGGCTCAAAGACAGTTATTACATCTTTTCTGGTAGACCATATTTGTAGACATTTCTCCAGATATCTGTTAGATCCTTCTTTACTAGTCCAGAAACAACAATACTGTATTATCAATGTAAATAAAAACAATATGAAAAGTCAGAGCTGAAGTCCACCAAAGATGAAGAAGATGAAGATACCTTTCAGATCTCAGTGACAACAGTACCAGCTTTACCAATGACTGTTTAAATACCTTGACAACAGTACCAGCTTTACCAATGGCTGTTTAAATACCTTTTCAATAACCTATATACTTATTAAAAAATTTTGCAAAATAAGAAAGTAGTCCAGCATACATGTAGTAAATGTCAATTTATAATGTCTAGAAAACTTTATTTCAGTTAAATACAGTAAATAGGACATTTACGATGGTCTACTCTGAATAAATACATGCTGTAAAATAGTGCAAACCTACTAGTGTTATAAGCATTGCTTTTCATTCACAGGTGAAACAAGCATGCTTTGTTCATGGTAAATGCTTTCTGAATCAAATTATTTGTACTGAATTTTAAATTTTTTAAATTAATTGTCATGGGATAGAAAAAAATACACACTTAGATTAACTCATGAAAAATTGTCCCAAGAACTGTTACAACCTTAACATAATCTCCAAGTCTATATCTAAATATTTCTACAGCATTTCTGGAATTAGGAAGAGGGTGTTGGGAAATTATCACTCTGTGAAAGAAGAAAGAAGACAGTAGACAACACGTACCTGTGGAATGACCAAAACATAATATGTCTGTTGTCATGAATTTTGTTTGTTCTCAGATGATCACCATTTTTTATTAAGGAGTTAGTAAACGATTTCCCAAAGGCATCTTTTCTTGTAATAGGTACTTTAAAACTGGCACAAGGATTTTCCTTGCATCAGTAACACACTCTTTGCAGATGCTGTTAAAGTCCATTCAAGTGTTTTCAAAGTCACAAATACAAAACACAACTCTTTATAGCTCTGCAGTAATGCAATGACAGTGTTTGTATTTAGTAGGTACATAATTAGACATAAACAGGATTTAGCCTCACAACTACTTTTAACAAAAACATCTTTTCTTCTGGGGCCAGAGGAAGCCTGCCTGTCTTGTCTGTTCTCACTGCTATTGCTGTTTAAATGGAAGCTATGCATTTCTGGAATAGGATGCAATAGACACAAAAGGGAGAAAAAGAGAGGGAGAGACTGACTACATATTCAGGGTGGAAAGAAGTGACCCTAAAGGCTACAGTGGCACATGAGATGAAAAGAGAAGACAAAAGCTGTAAAGTAAGGAGCTAAAAATCTGTTTGGAGACAGCCTTCCCCTGACACCCAGAAAACACCTGAGACCATTTAGCAAATAGGTACTGGCACTTGATGTCCACAATCATAAAACAACATGTATGCCACTCTCTCAGGTGGTACATAACGTACTGTGCATTTAGAGAAACTAATATTTCTGACTACCTGAGTGGTTAATAGGTACTCATATGCTAAAACTCCTATGCTTCAAGTTTGTTACATAAAGTAAGGTTCAAGGCAAGTGTTCAAAAATTAGGAAATACCAACATCTAGGGTAGGTCATGCTGTTAAAATTCAAAGCTTTTATAAATACATACCATAATAGAGATTTATGACAGATATTTTAATTACCTAATTAGATACTAATTTTAGCAGATTTTCCACTTCATTCAGAGTTCAAGATGGATGGTGCTCAAAGAATGCTATATGGCACAACACAGCTTCTTTTCTCTCCAGCATGTCTCATCCATTACAAAAACTAAAAAAGGCATGAAATGACATTTTAAAAATAACGGTAGGCACCTCAATTTACAAAGGAAAATAATAGTTGTCTTATTTGGGCCATGAAGACAGAACTGTAACTTTACCTAAAAAAAATCTATTGTTAAGCCAATTTCATTAAATACTGTGAATCATTCAGATTATGGTGATAAATGCCACAGAACCCCCATGAGGAAAATTAATAATTCTGCTTAAAGTGCAGAGTTTTGATGGTGTGTAAAAAGCACAGCATATAGCCACTACTTAATGATGAACATAATGAAGAATCATTTAGCAGTTCCCCATTTAGCAAATGCTTTCTCCCCTGTGCAGTGATGAATGCTAAGGTTTCATAGAAACATTTACAGCAAATGATTATGTAATTAATGACCATATCAATGCATATACAAAGGGAAGACTACAAAAAAATTGAAGGGCTACTTTAATTGTGACCTTTTGCTAACTTTTGCATTTGACTTTGAAACCTGAAGGTTCTTGTTCTAGGACTTTACATGTAAATACTTTATGAATTATTTGAAGTATTTGGCCTAGCACTAAGAACAAGCTCAGACAGCACATGCATATTTTGGACTAATAAACATATTTGTAGAATACTTGTATTGCATTCTGTATTACACAGCAGAAAGAAAATTGCTTAGAACTCAAGTCAGCCTAAGAGGAAAAATTACACATTAAAGATTGTACTTACAATCATACACTTTTCAGTCAGTAAATGACCTTTAAGTGTTTTTTCCTTAAGAGACAAATTTAAGCTGGCATAATCGTGTCTTGAATAAAAATATTTAGTAACTGTATTTCCTTCTTGTTTTATACGTCTCCACTGGGCCCAGAACTAGAGTTTGTGTAAAGATCATACACCAGTCTCTCTACTGTTATTTATGGACTGTAAATGGGTTTCAGTTTGACAGTAAAACCCGCTAGTGAAAACAAACTAAGGACATGGGGAGGTACCACATAAGAGTGCAGACTGAAAAAAAATACCTTATTTAAGTCAATACACGAAGTCAAAGGCCTGGGAGAGTACCTACTACTTCTGCATTCCATAAGGTACAAACGAAACTGTGATCCTAAAAAACGCGTTATGTTTGTTTTTGCCTTTTTTTTTCCCCCTCCATTAAAACTCCCTGTCCCTCTGTTGATCAGGTCAGTAGATGATTCTGGAATTGTAGTGATAGATATAAGACCTTTCACAGTGTTCCTACAAGCTTTATTTTGGGGTCCAGTGGGCACCTATATATACGAAGTGCAGTTATCAGTGCAGTTATCAAAAGGCTTGCACAGATAACACGTTAGGCTATGTTAGAACAACCCATGTGCAAAAACAATTCCATAAAATCACAACAGTGAGATCACTTTCCAAATGACAGTTCTATGACAATAAGAGAGAGGTACCATTGGAGTGGGGCTGGAAATGGGCAGCCAAAGGGAAGCTGGAGCAACAAAGAACTACACACCATGAGGCTTTGGTGTGGTCAGATGTGGGGGGTCTTAGTCACTGTATAAGCCAGAAATTAGGGTTAGGTTCGAGCAAAAGAGAGCCTTGAGGTACGGTTGCAATTGGACTAGAAGTAGGAATCCAAAGGAAAATTGGAGCAGCAAAGAGGTCTATTCCAAGTGGATATATATATATATTTTTCCTGAATCTTCCAGAAGGGAGAATTTTTCATGAATATTTTGTGTAACCAGTGCCTGGATTGTGTAGTTCTTCTGTGATGCGGTTGATACAATAGGAGGAAGGGATGTCATCCAAAGGGACCTGGACAGGCTTGAGAAGTGGGTCCACATGAAGCTAATGAGGTTCAACAGTCTAAGTGCAGGGTGCTGGGGCAATCCCAGACTGAGAGAATTCACTGAGAGCAGCCCTGTAAGGAACGACTTGGGGGTTCTGGTGGACAAAAAGCTCAATATGAGCACTTTCACCAGTGTCTAAAAGTAAATGCACGTTCTTCCTCTGTAAAATATTTTTCCAGCTTGATTCAAGCAAAAGTAACACTTACTTTGGAGAAAGAATTCTCTCTGAAACCCAAAAATATATTGACTTTTTATAGCAATAGAAACAATTGACTTGTGAACAATTGTGCTACTAGATTTAAATCTGGGGGCTCAGTTTCTTGTTTTCTACCAAAATGATGCTTTGTTATGATACATAGAAAATGAGAGTGGGAGAAACTTCACTGAGTTCAAACAAAACAAAACAAAACAAAAAGCCCTTTCTCTAACAAGAGATCCCACCCAGAGGGGAAGAGGAGCAGATCCACAATAAGGTGAAAGAAATCAAACACTATATAGTCTTCTACAGAAGGAATAAAAAATGAGGGAGGCTAAAAGGAACAAAATACTAAGAACTTAGAAACAGTCTGATTGTCTCAAAATGACATTTAAAATAGATTTCTATGGTCTTCCAAATGGTGGATAGCAATGTAATCTTGGATCTTTTGCTAAACTACGTTCAACATGAGCCGGCAGTGTGCACTTGCAGCCCAAAGTCCAACTGCATCCTGGGCTGCATCAGAGATGTGGCCAGCAGGTCAAGGGAGGTGACTGTCCCCCTCTACTCTGCCCTTGTGAGGCCCCACCTGGAGTGCTGCATCCAGGTCTGGGGCCCCCAGCACAAGAAGGACATGGGCCTGTTAGAGCGGGTCCAGAGGAGGGCCACAAAGATGATCAGAGGGCTGGAGCACTTCCCCTACGAAGAAAGGCTGAGAGAGCCGGGGCTGTTCAGCCTGCAGAAGAGAAGGCTCCAGGGTGACCTCATTGCAACATTTCACTACTTGAAGGGGGCTTATAAAAACAGATGGAGAACAACTCTTTGCTCAGTCAGCTATGGACAGGACAAGGGGGAAAGATTTTAAACTAAGACGAGAGATGTAGATTAGAGGTTAGGAGGAAATCTTTCACTGAGAGGGTGGTGAGGCACTGAAACAGGTTGCTCGGAGAGGTCCTGGATGCCCCATCCCTGGAGGTGTTCAAGACCAGGTTAGAGGAGGCCCTGAGTAACCTGATCTAGTGGGTGGTGCCCCTGCCTATGGCAGGAGGGTTGGAACTAGATAAGATCTTTGAGGTCCCTTCCAAACCAGGCCCTTCTATGATTCTATCATGATATCAGCAAGCCAAGAACTGAAATGCTTTAATTCACTTTTATGTTCCAATATTCCTTAGAGTCTCAGTTTTGCTATCCCTGCTTACCCATGAAATAGATTGCAATGCAAGGGAGTTTTTATTTATCTTCATCAACTATTGTCTCCCCCCCCTCCCCCCCCTCAGATGAAACAATATCTAATTTTTCTTCATGAATTAGCAACTACAACACTGAACTGTCACTATGGAGACATTTGATTAATGCTTAACTACTTAAGCCGTTCTGGTTTGTCTGAATTTTCTGGGTCTAAATATAGCATTAAGGTTCCTTGCCAATTTCAAACACCTCTGCAGAGCGTTAAACATTACATGTTGTTTCATACCTGTGCTGAGTATCAGGTATACTGACTTATGTGTTTTTTGCACAAATGTCACTTCCATAAAAACATTTTAGACTAACAGGCTTCAAAATTCTTTTTTTTTTTTTTTAATTTAAATTTTTTGAATCTGCAGTAAGAGCTTTCCTAACAATGCAAAAGGTGAATTACATGCAATCATAGAACTTTACAAGATAAAACATAAAATTAATGTGAAAGAAATTCCTAGGGACAGTATTTCTATTGGCATAACAACTTTTCCATAAACTAATATTTATATCACATATATTTGGTGACATACATGAGGAAAATTTTAGCATTTTAATATTGTGGTCATGAAGCACTTAAAAATAGTTTAAATGGATACATTAATGTGGAGAAGTAAGAAGTACACAGTACACAGTACACAGTACAGCCACTTTTCAGTTAATAAGAGCATTTTTTCAGTTTTTACTTATGATGCACAATCCCTTTAGAATTTGTTCCAAATAAGATTTCACATCTTTGCAGCATGTAATATTAATTTCTATGTTTATACATGTATTAAAAATCCATTAAAGCATTCAATTTAAGAGAAAGATTCTAGCATTAATGAGTCACTAGAGCTTAAAAATGTCTTAAACCATGAAAGATTTATTGTCAGGATTTATTGAGAGATTTACTGTCCTTTACAGTCAAGGGCTGTAGTACACTTGAACAATGAAAACAATGAGATATGAACGAAAATACTGGACAGAAAATACTCCAGCAGAAGAAGGACAAATTCCACCTATGGATGCGTAAGTACTTAAAAAAAATTACTCAACCTTGGTTATTAATGTAATAATAATGAGAGCCATAAAATAAATTTTATTGAGAAATGTTCTTAATAAAATCACTTTCTTGACAATATTCTCCTTGGTTTGTAGTAAAATAGAGTGGATAGGAAAAAAGGGGAACATTAGTGCTTACAATTTTATATAAGTTGTTAAGAAAACTGCTTTAGTGTAAATTCACTTTGCATAATATTATTCCTGTTTGCCCACCCCTCTTCCTTGTGGCAGAGGTATATTAGAATTAACAGGATACAAATTCAAAGATGTCTAGCTTGTACTTTATCAATATTTGTCACCTTCTGTTTGATTTCTGTATTTAATATTAAAAATGTTTGAAATCATATCATTTTTCCAGATTCTCTGAATGCATTTCTATTTTTCAGACTATAAAACAATTATTAAGTCATGTGTTGACTCAAGTTTCTCCACTTTATTTTCTACAGAGTAAGACATAATTACGGTATTTAAAAAAAAAAAAAATCTTTGTCTTCAGTTGTACCACTTTTACCTGTCTGTGCTTAGAATAACTAAGCCAGGAGAAATGGTAAATTAAAGATGGAAAAACTATCAGTTTCCATACAGCAACTAGGGTTTTGAGAAACCCAAACATTTAAGAACTATTCAAAATAAGTTTGAATTAATATATACATGTATTAATTAAAAAATAAATTCTTATCCAGACTGAACTGTTGTCAATTCTTATTTTATTGCATCTGTACCTAGAGTTATTACTCAGGAGAGAAATTTAGTGCTGGACTCTGAACACAATCAAAATGAAAGACAAAAATGACCTAACTTTCCATAGCAAATCAAAGAGATGAAAGGAAAATATTGAACTGCATTGGTAAATCTTAGCGTCACATGAAATGGGGACCTTGACAACGTGGAAAAATAGACTGACAGGAACCTCATGGAGTTCAACAAGGGTAAGTACAAAGTTCTGCACCACAACACGCTGGAGGCTGCCCAGCTGTAAAGCAGCTTTGCAGAAAAGGACCTGGGGGTCCTGGTAGATCCCCAGGTTGAACATGAGCTAGCAAAGTGTCCCAGTTGTAAAGAAGGCAATGTGCATTAGGCACATTGCTGGTCAAGGGATGTGACCCCCTCTGTTCAGCACTGCTGAAGACATACCTATAGTGCTGGGTCCAGTTCTGGGCTCTCCTGTACAAGAGACATAGACAGTCCAGTGAAGGGCTACAAAGATGATGAACGGAAAGGAGCATCTCTGCTATGAGGAGAGGCTGAGAGAGCTGGTACTAGTTTAGCCTAGAGAAGAGAAGGCCTAGGGGAGACCTTATCAATGTCTATAAATAACTGAAGGGAAGGTGCAAAGAGGATGAAGCCAGGCTCTTTTCAGTGGTGCCCAATGACACGCCAAAAAAAGCAATGGGGACGGTCTAGAACACAACTGGTGCCATGTGAACATCAGAAAACACTCAGACTGTAAGGGTGACTGAGAACTGGCACAGGTTGCCAATGGAGGTTGCAGAGAGGGAGGTTCCATTCTTGGAAATATGAAAAGGCCATCTGGACATAGTCCTGAGCAGCCTGTCACCTATTACATGGTCTTGCTTCAGCAGGGAGATTGGACCAGGTGACTTCTCCAGAGGTCCCTTCCAACCTCTGCCATCCTGTGAAATGGATCACATGGACATGGGGTGAATATCTAAATGAATATCATATCATATAAATGAATATCATTACCATATTCAATAGGAGAAAAAAAAAGGATTTATATTCATTTACTGTTTTACAGAATACAACATCAAATGGGGAAACTTGCTTTCAAATCTTTCTCTTTTAAATATGACAGAAAACAAATACCTAGGCTCATTCTGAAGTGAATATCGATGCTCAACTCAGAATGGTACACACAAGTGCCTCACCTTCCTGTCTGAAATGTCATTGCTTAGATGTCTCACAACAGTTTTAAAGAAGAAACTGTCGTTTGAAAACAAAGACAAATACATTGCAATTAGGTGAGAGGAGAAGGAAAACTCATGAGTGTAGACAAAATAAGATGTTTTATATTTGGAGTCATTAAGCATTGACAAAATTTGAAAGTCCCAGAAGGGGAAAGACAACAACAGACAGAAATAAATACAGAAACATGCTTGGTCTTAAAGTAGCCTTGGCAGCCCCCCCCCCCACCCCCCCCCCCCAGTGGAATTAGCTAAAGTAATACAACCAGCATGTACTAGTGCAACATGGTGTGCAACAAGCAGATTCAAGTACTTCTCTTTGGGTGTTTAAGTAAAGTAATTTTATACCTTACCTACTTGGTGGCTAGCATCTGTGTTCAATGTGTAAAATGACATTTATAAAATATCCTAAATTTTTACCTGACCCTACTAAATTGCCCTACAGTTTATTATTACAGATGAAATAATTCCTGTGAATATCTGCTTTGCCTCTTTTGTGCTGCACAGTGGTTGCTGTACAGCAGCTGAAACTGCAGTGCCCCTATTATCAAAGTGCCAAAACTTTCTTTTAAAAAAAAAAAAAAAACTTTTTAAGTAACATCAATTTGACGATCTGCAGCAAGCATCTATGCAGGTCTTAAGACATTCATACTGTGAAAAATATTCAGACAACAAAAGGTAGATCGACAAGAAGATACGTAATTGGTTACATGCTTGGAACTGCCCACAGGGTTTTGTTTTGTTTAAAAGAAAAGCCTCTTTTTATAGTCTCTTGAATATCATTGCTGGCAGTCATGGTTTTAAATTGCAGTCTGCTCTTTCAATCCCCCTCTTGGAGAAAGGGCATACAGATACCAAGATTTTAAAATTTCTTTAATAGGTAACTGATGTGTAACAAACTCTGAAGCAGTTCTTTTCTCTTCTCCCCAGAAATAGTGGCAGTAGAATTGGCATGGTACATTGACATTATGATAAAGGTTTTCTATGAACATTTTGTGGCATTGTCTAATCAGATTGTATATATTTTTATTTATTTATTTATTTTGCTAGTTGCCTAACAAAGAACTTGAGATCAGCCTGTCTCAGGCTGAGATAATCAGATCACAGTGTCTCAGGCTGTGGGTCCATGTATCCCGGTAATTCACCTTCAAAGAGTGACTGGTGGCAGATGATTATAGAACTTACTAAAACAAAAGATGTATTTAGAGGTATCCTTTCACTGATATGAAAACAGATTCACCCCAGTTTCCAGTAGTAATTAAAAGAAAAAGTTGAAAAGAAACAAATAATTAAGTCCAATACAAGGTTGCACATAAAGATATTTGTGGAGTTTCTCTGCTTATGTGGTTGAGCTGACCCACTTTTCTTTCCATCACTCACAAAAGAGGATTTGAGAATATTTTTGGCAAAGAACAAAGCAAGAAGAACCTCAAACCCTACAATTTCCCTTAAAGGGAAAAATCAAGTCAGTTTTTATGCAGGTATTTTGGTAGCAGGTTCTCATCAGTAACAAGTAGTGGATTCAATGCTCTTAGAGCAGATCTAAGCTGGGCCAACTCAAAGCTGAAAGAACAAGTGCTGGATAAAGAAAAGAGGCAGGAAAGAAAAAGGAAAAAAAAAAACTATAAAGAATAGTTGTTTCCGCCTGTACCTCTGGTGTCTGTGCGTAGAACTATTCCCTCTCATCCAACCCCACCTCAAGGCATAAGCACTGTTAGTTTGGACAGCTCAAAACCAACTCAAATATTTCTGTGATGAATTATTAAAATACTTTGCTTCCCTTCCTCACCTTCTACATTGCTTCTTCAGCCTTCCTTTCCACCCAGGAAAGCAATTAATCAAACAAACACACAAAATCCTAGCCATCTGAAACACTTATTTTGTATTAACACTGCTCAAAAGACTATTGTGGACCTTAATTGCCACAAAAAGTTTTCTTCAGCAACTGGGCATGTTCTACAGTTCCACAGCTGGTTTCTTGAGATACTCCACCATTTGACCAAAGAAAGTATTCAAAGAATATGAAGTTAGGCTATAATTTTTCACTCCTGTAATCCTGCTTCTTGATCTCCAGCTTCACTACATGTATACAAATTGGGATGTGGTTACAGAATTATACTGAGACATATGAAATACAGTTCTCTGGCAACACTATAAGGTGACATTTTAGTGACATTGTGGCAAAGTATTACCAAAGCGGTTCTCTTTGCACATTGTCAAGCACAGCAAGCTCTTTCCAATCTGTTGTTCCTCACTAATGAGCTTGAAGCTGCAAGTAGAGGCAGACAAACATCACCTCATGAAGAAGTCACTAATGAAGACTGCAGTGGCAGAGTCATTTAGGAAGGAAAAAAAAAATAAAAACGCATGATAAAGACTTTCCTGTTTAAGAACAAATTCTAACAAACTAGGTTAAACAATGTTTTTTTTTTTTTTTTTTTTTTTTTTTTTAATTCTGGAGAGAATAGGTCCACTAGTTCATATAAACTTATGCTCAACAGAAAGTGCAGAAAGTGAGATCATCATAATAAAGTTCTTAAAGAGTCAGAACCTCACTCTATCATTTATAACCACCATTCCCACTAAAAGCAAGCTTTCATGTACGTGCCTACTGCATGCAGCACCTTTTAAAGACTATACTGGGCTTAAACCTATGTTATGATGGAACACAGCAAGTTTGTGTCCTCAGAAAATACATACTGTTTCATTGCATCCATCCTAAGCACATTGTTTCTCCAGTCCAGATGTGTCAGCCCTCAGCCATGTGCTGCCCTACTCATGTAGCGATAAACTGAGAGAATGAAATTCTAGTCTTTCCTGAAGACTAGGAAATTCCTAGAAATTCCTAGATTGAGATTCCTGTCTCAATACCATAGATGACATTCATTTAAGTTGTTAAATCAATGCTCCTATTTCATGAGATTTTCAAAGCAGTTATTTTTAAGTATCATTAAAACTGAAGCATTATTGCAGAAAAAACTAATACACAAATTATGAGTTAACAACCTCATATGCAGCAATTGTTTGTCCCTTCTTCTGTTTTTTTTTCTTTCCAAATGAAATAGAGCCATGACATTAATCCAAATATTTCATTTTTATATATAAACACACTAACTCTTTACAGATGCTTCATACCCATTGTTTTGAATTGACATGCTCAGCTACCTTCTAAATAAGAAAAAATGAGAAATAGAGAAATGTACCCTAAATTGTGCAGATTTTCTTTAAAAGGGATTCTTATTTATTTATTTATTTATAGTTTTAATTGTTTTCCCAGTCTAGTAGTAACAGTGCTTATAGGAAAAGACAATTAAAAACTACAGTTTTCTATTCAGAAAAGACTCATTTATTCAAGCTGGATAAAATCTTTATACACAGAATCACAGAATTGTAGGGGTTGGAAGAGACCTCAAAAGAACATCGGGTCCAACCCCCCCTGCCAAAGCAGGTTCCTTAGAGCAGGCTGCCCAGGTAGGTGTCCAGACGGGCCTTGAATATCTTCAGAGAAGGAGACTCAGGCTATCACGTGTATCTATCTCATTGTGATTTGAGCTAGTTCAGCTTAAAACACACTGAAGTCTTTTAGAAAGAGAAATCTCTTTTAGCTCCCTCCACATACTCCACATAGACAAGGTTCAGAAAGATACAAGGTTCAGAAAACATGCTCTTACATATCAAAGCTCAAAGAAAATTTCTCCAAACTTCCCATTCCCCTTCAAGTCCCTTCCATTTTATTCTCTTGGCCATGTAACTCAGTCACAGATACCATCAATGCTTCACAATACCATGATGGCAAAAAAGAGGTAAAGAATGGAAATCTGCAGTGTGGTTTAGAATTTATACCGGAACAATACATTAATCAAAAGGTCTCCCATGTCATTTTCTTTGTGTGATTCATTCCTTTTCCAGAACCAAACAAAAGTAAAAAACACCACCAACAAAACCTCTTAGATATCAATTACATTCTTTTCGTCATTCATTCAAGGAAGTTGTATCAAACTCTTCCCCAATTTAAAATGTAACTTTTAAAATATATGTAGACATATGAGTTAACAGCTTTGAATTCTCTTTTGGGAGCCCTTTGGGAGTTTTTGCTTCATAGAACAGGAAGCTGGTGCCATCTTCAAAGGGAAGCTGCTTTTGCTTGTAAACATAAGAAAATTCCTGTTTACATAAGCTAATAATAAAGTTTGTCCCTAGTACTTTTACTTTCCTGTAATATTCACTGTTCAACACCATCTGTGTATAAGAATGCAGCAGAACATACAGGCAACATTATACGTTTCCTTGCTAATGTACAACTCATTAGAAATATTAAGAAAGACTAAAAAATTTATTGGAGTTAAACAGGCTTAAGGAAAAGGGTCTAATTCCTTTACTCAATTTTGCATTTTCAGTCTTATACCATATTGGGTAATTGAATAACGTTACTGTACATTTATTGCAAGACTGCAAATACACAGACTGACCAGCACGGGCATCAACAATGCACAACCCTTCAAGGGTCCATGGGATTTTGGGTAAGCTGCAGGCTTAAGTTAACCACTTGCAGAAGAAGATTTTATATATACACTAAGCACCCATAATTAGAGTCTGAGGTTAAGGATGACTTACATTCTAATATACTCTCTCTAACAAGTCTATAATATATACAATAGCTGACATGCCCTGTAGCTAAGTAAAGCTAACTTCAGCGGTAAAAGCAAGACAGAATATTACAATGTGGCAACAGTACTAGCTACATTTTTTTTAATTGTAAAAATTATTTTGAAAACCCAAAATATTAGAACAATATTAAGGAGCCATAGAGAAATAAATAAGATACTCAGCCCTTTCTTGCAAGAAATGAAGAACTTGATCAAAACCTGGAAGCCAGCACTATCCTTAAAGCTTTTCTACCCACCCGTTTCCGGTCCTGCTGATTGGTAGCATTCCCAGCAGTAGATTAGCATAACATGGCGTTAAACAATATTGCTGCAGAAGGAAGATGCCACCTAATGAATGCCCAGTGGCACGTCCCTTAGCACCAGGTTTGTTTTGCTTCAGGTACACCAGCCTAGATCAGATTAAGACTGTTTAGGTCATGAAGTCCAATATGCCCCAGGCTGTGCAGCTTTAGGAATGATAAATTCACTGCAGTAATGATCCATGAACTCTCCTTCTCTGAAGCCCCTCTCATACCAAGTGATACTCTAACATTCATGGCATGTGAACGGAACTGCAAGTAGTTCCACTTCTAGGTATGTTCCTACCAAAATCAAATAGGCAGAAGTGGCTACTTCCACATGAACAAGATAATTCTTAAATGCTTATCAAACTTTAACAGATTCTGCCTCCTTATTTAGTATTATGGTATGGACATTTACATAGCTGGCAGACTTATTTTGGAATCCATATTTTTTCCTGACTTTATGGAGAAAGATTTAGAAGTATATCTCAGTTACGGCACAACCAATTTATAGAAGAGAGCAGTTTCATTTACAGCAGAAAAAAACATACCCTGTAAAATCTCTGATGAACATTGTATTTTTAATATCAATCTTTTAAACTTTTAAGCTTTTTTCAAACCCAGAAACTTTGAATTACTATTTCATATAGCATTTATGTTTGTAGCAATAGCTACAAACAGCTAACAGAAAATACCTATGCTCAGTATTAGGCACATCTGGATGATGGAAAAAATTGCATTATACACATATAACAGCACATGACTTGCATCTTCAATAGTGCCGACTGAATGCATCACTGATGAAAAGTGAATTAGCTTCCATGAAGTCTGCAGCAAATTTCTGTCACTAATTAGGATTATTTACCTTTTTAACGAGAAAATGCATTGTAGCAGGAACTTGTTGCATGCTGCAATTTTCACAATTTTCGTTGATGTCTGCATCTCCCTGGTATTTCATTGCACTCTGGAGAACAAACTGCTTAGCTACTTAGCTTCCTTACCCCACAAAAAGCAGACTGCAATTAAAAGCCTTTTTCAGAAAGGGTCTTTTTTTTTTTTTTTTTTGAGGGGGTGGGAGGCATGGAAGGGCAGGCTGCCTGCTCAGCACCTGAGCCACCCTGGGGAAGTACTGCACATTACAGGTCAGAATGCAGACCAACCACTTTGTGAATGTACTCATTGTGTACATATTATATATTTTATGCTCAGTTCACAGGTGCTGTCATCAACCAACAGGGAAAAACAACCTACTTAACCTCCTCTTAAACAACCAGCCTCCTTAAAACAGCTTTCTTAATTTATAAAACCTCTGTCAAATTCACCTTGTGTACTGGTATTTTTGAACTATGTTCACTTACTAAGAGCATAGAGTGCACAAGGAGGAAAAATGGAAGAGTTTTTATAAACATATAAAATAAAAATAATAATATAAAATGATTAAGTCACTTCCAGCTGCAAACAAAGAGCATGACTGACTGACATTTTGAAGACTTAATCTCTCTGATGACTTCTTTGGAGAGATGACAGTTTATAATAGATGAAGATCTGCACCTTAACCTTTTAGGTTTTTATTTAAAAGGCTTAGCTGGGGGCTTTGAAAGCTTAAAACACAGTCATTTAAAATAAAAATGGTAATGTCAGAAGCAGCTGTTTTTTCCACAATATTAAACTACAAGATCAGCACTACTTCACTAAAACTTTGGAGGAACAGAATAGGAAGTGTATTTCAACATTCCCTTGGCAAGCAAAGCTCTTCCATTTTCACTGGTGCACAAACACAGCACCTCTAGAGAATTAAGAGGCAGAACAATATCTCTGTAACGCTATATTTGCAACTATTTTATGGTATTATAACACTAACTTGTGCTATTGCTTATAACAAGTGATTTAATGGACAAAACCATTATACAATTATTTTTATTGCGATCATTACGTTTCGTCAACATAAGGAAGTTCTACTAAAGATCATAGAAGGGCCTGGTTTGGAAGGGACCTCAAAGATCTTATCTAGTTCCAACCCTCCTGCCATAGGCAGGGGCACCACCCACTAGATCAGGTTACTCAGGGCCTCCTCTAACCTGGTCTTGAACACCTCCAGGGATGGGGCATCCAGGACCTCTCCGAGCAACCTGTTTCAGTGCCTCACCACCCTCTCAGTGAAAGATTTCCTCCTAACCTCTAATCTACATCTCTCGTCTTAGTTTAAAATCTTTCCCCCTTGTCCTGTCCATAGCTGACTGAGCAAAGAGTTGTTCTCCATCTGTTTTTATAAGCCCCCTTCAAGTAGTGAAATGTTGCAATGAGGTCACCCTGGAGCCTTCTCTTCTGCAGGCTGAACAGCCCCAGCTCTCTCAGCCTTTCTTCGTAGGGGAAGTGCTCCAGCCCTCTGATCATCTTTGTGGCCCTCCTCTGGACCCGCTCTAACAGGCCCATGTCCTTCTTGTGCTGGGGGCCCCAGACCTGGATGCAGCACTCCAGGTGGGGCCTCACAAGGGCAGAGTAGAGGGGGACAGTCACCTCCCTTGACCTGCTGGCCACATCTCTGATGCAGCCCAGGATGCAGTTGGACTTTGGGCTGCAAGTGCACACTGCCGGCTCATGTTGAACGTAGTTTAGCAAAAGATCCAAGATTACATTGCTATCCACCATTTGGAAGACCATAGAAATCTATTTTAAATGTCATTTTGAGACAATCAGACTGTTTCTAAGTTCTTAGTATTTTGTTCCTTTTAGCCTCCCTCATTTTTTATTCCTTCTGTAGAAGACTATATAGTGTTTGATTTCTTTCACCTTACTGTGGATCTGCTCCTCTTCCCCTCTGGGTGGGATCTCTTGTTAGAGAAAGGGCTTTTTGTTTTGTTTTGTTTTGTTTGAACTCAGTGAAGTTTCTCCCACTCTCATTTTCTATGTATCATAACAAAGCATCATTTTGGTAGAAAACAAGAAACTGAGCCCCCAGATTTAAATCTAGTAGCACAATTGTTCACAAGTCAATTGTTTCTATTGCTATAAAAAGTCAATATATTTTTGGGTTTCAGAGAGAATTCTTTCTCCAAAGTAAGTGTTACTTTTGCTTGAATCAAGCTGGAAAAATATTTTACAGAGGAAGAACGTGCATTTACTTTTAGACACTGGTGAAAGTGATCAAGTTCGCTAGCAGAGTATTTCTTCTGCATAACCTAGCAGGCTCAAAATTGCTATAGTTCGGCAATAATCATGATATGGGACTTCAGTTCTGCAGGAACAGCTGAACATTGAGTACTGTCTGTTTAAAAGCAGCACAGCAAAACAGCACTTCCCCTGATCACCCCATAAAGTGAAATTGAAAGAAAAAAGAGAATACTAGATGGCCAAAAAGTGTTCTTCACATAAACTTTTCATTTTGACATACATGCATATTTAATATAATACAGAAACCTGACTGTGATGCTTGATTTTTAAAATATCATTGAAGCTGACATAAGGCTTATTTTGTCCTCTCTTTCACAGAGAGATCCTTGATATAAAGATTCGCACAGAACAAATGTGGGCCATGCCCCAAAGTGCTCTGCAGTGGCTGCACTGAGAGGTAGACTGCTGCCCTGTCCAAGGTAAGTGCCCCATGTATGCAAGCTGAGCAAAAAGTAGTGGACACTCGGTATCCCTACAGCAGAAAGAGTAAAGAAACAGTACCAAAAAATGCAATTCCCCTTTCCCTCAAGTTTCAGTGGAGCATCCAAAATGAACATTAGAGTAAATAGTGGGCTAGCAGACTACGTGATTTCAATCCCCTTGATGTTACTGATAGGACATGTAATGCACACAGTATTTGTTCTGTTCAGCTGTTGGAGTATGACAACAGTGATGAGCCGAAGGGCTACACAGCCATCAGTACATAAGGGATATGTCGCTGTTATTTATAGATAGATGCCCAAATATTACTTACATGTATCACTGGAATGACAGAATGGTGTAACATATTGATTTACACAGCTTGCCCTAGAACTGAGAAGTTTGAATGTTGTTGTTTTCCTGGGCATTTTTTTTTTAAGTATTATTTTATTTCCTGTTCTTTCTACTAGGGCTCAACCTCATTCTTCTAAGAACTTTGAAATTTTAACACTGATCTTACTTCCATACAAATTAAATTCAGTGCCAATATATTCCTAAATTTTTACAGTAAGCCATTTATAAAGGACAATTTTAACGAAGTCTTTCTGTACCTTTGTAGTCTGTTACCATCTTTCCTTTCCACCCTACCTACCTACATGCTAAAGGAAGTTCTTTAAGATCCACTTAAGGAAATTAAAATCAGTGTAAAGCCTGATTATTGCTTTTAAAGTTGTGAAGAAGAAAAGATAAATGACTAAATCAGTTTTTTCATCAGGAAAAAAAAATAATCCAAATAACCCATACTCAGAGAATTTAACAGTGGAGCAAAAGGAGCAACCTTTTGCTGGACAGTAAACCAGGAATTATGGTGCTGGTAGCTTGCAGGAATTAAAACAAACAACAAAAAAGGATAATAATAGATGTCTTGACAATAATTTAGACAGTGACAAATAAAAACCGCAAAGCAGAATTATATCATGGTTCAAAGACAGAAGAAGAGACCCTGTTTTAAATGTCACTGCCACAGAATCTAGTCTGTTGTTTTTCTAGTTCTTGTATACCTAAAAAAACCTGAATGTAAATAACAGAAATTTCTCTTTAAGTTTCCCCTATGTTCAGACCAATGTCAGCAACTTCTAAACATGTTTAATCTTCAACATTCCTATTTTCAGACAGAATTTGTTCTCAATTAAATCAAAACAAAAAAGAACACAGAAGAGAGAACACTCATCCAGAAGCTCTAACTTTTTTTTTTTATCAGTTTTGAATTCATCTACATATAAATTTTATTTTATAACAAGCTTAACATGGAACAATAAAAAAAAAGTCTTGTTAACATTTTTTGCCAGTTGCAGTAAGAAAAACAGAAAACATCAGAAGACCTTGGAAGTCAGCAATGATCCAGTTCCTTCTCCTCTAAAATCATTTTTTTTTTTTAGTCACTTAAAATCAGATCACTTATCACCTTATTTTTTAATACTAACCTGAGGGAAACAAGTTCAAACAGCAGAAATTTTTGAAAATAATGTTCTTAATTGAAGAAAACTTGGGTTATAAAAGTCAATGTCAGAATTTCCAGTGTAAGGAGATTTCAATAGTAACAAAATAATATTACACTAAAAATGAACAAAAACTGTCAGGTGGTTGGACACCTAACAGATTTTTTTAAAAATTATTATTATTATTATTTAAACCTAAAAGTAGAAGTCACTCATCAAGAATCCTTATCAAGGAGAAGGTTTCAGCCACAAGTGAAATTAATTGTGCAAAACTCCTGCTAGAATAAGACTCTATTTAAAGTAATTATCATACCAGTTAGAAATCAAAAAGAAATAATATCAGGACTTTATTTTCATCAGGTAAATTTTATAAAGCTGTCCAGGTCTCATTACAAGCTTTAGCTTACAATGCAACATTTCAGCTCATTTATACAATATTTCTATACCAGAGAACAACAATCACCACAGCCATCCACACCTGCAGAATCTAAAGGCAAGGAATACTTGTTCCCACTTTTGTGCTCATTATTTGTGATTACTCCACTGCTCCTATACTCCTCTACATAAAATGTGTTGGAGATGTTCCAAGGCATATGAGGTTCTGAGATCGCTCCAACCTCTGAAAGGTTCACCAGCCTGCAATAAGGTGATTATTATGGTCCCTCTGAATCCTACTGAAGGAACTACCACAACACCAAGCTTTCTGCAGCCCTGCAGATGCTCAAGTCTGAAACAGGACTAGTACTTTCTGTGTAGCCAACCCTTCTTCCAATTCAACATCTCCAAATTATTTTTACTCTGGCATTTTGCTATCTATAACCACCTGTTTCATCAGTATAGTAGCCAGTAGAATTTTATGTCTTGACAATAATATTGCTTTCATGTGCAGTTCAGTAGCCAAATTCAACCAGCAGACTTATTCACCTTAAAGAATTGTCAGATATTGCCTACATTCATCTCATGCTTCGACTTTTCTCTGCCTATGAAAAAGATCGAGAGAGAGAGAGAATGAACTCAGGTAAGGGATGTTCCTTTAGTTGATAAGATTAGCTGTTGGTAGCACCACCTGCTTTCCGACTACTATCTCTTACCAGTACTTATGATAGAAAGAATAGTGAGCTAAAAGGCTTCTGCCATTTACTGACATTTAAGTTCTGCTCAAAGATGTGAAAGAATATCTGTTGCTCTGCATTTGAAAATTTTGATTCCTCAGTACTTCTTTTCTTTTAGTTATTAGTTTTCTTTTCTTACATTATTTTCCAGAAATAAGTATTATACATTCTCTGTAAAACCCCACATTAATTTGTCTCAGTGTTCAGTCCAAATCAAAATGTTTCTATAATGCTACAGTCAGATTAAAAAATTGTTTAATAATCACAGAATGGTTGAGGTTGGAAGGGAACTCCAGAGATCATGTAGTCTAAACCCCCTGCTCAAGCAAGGTCACCTAGAGCATGTTACACAGGATCACATCCAGTTTTGAATATCTCTAACGAAGGAGACTCCACAAGCTCTCTGGGCAGCCTGTTCCATAATGTCCATCTCCATGTATCTAACAGCATGCTAATACAAATATGAGAAGAAGATCTACTAAGTATGGCAGCAATTAAAACTTAGCTAGCACTTCCCACCTAGATTCAAGCTATAATAAAAGCCAAAAAAAAAAAAAAAAAAGAACTTATTTGAAATGAAAGTCTAACATTGGTGCATATGTCAGGGCTTCCTTTTACTGGAGAAGTTCCATGAAAGTAAGGCTCACCTGTCAGAGAACAAAGCTAGTTTTAGCAATGGAAATAATAATGAAAAAAGAAGTTCTACTTATTCTGGAGATTAATTATGCAAAACTATTTCTTTCCATATCCTTCAAAACTTTCAGTTTGGCATAGTAATCAGTTGGAATTGAAGCTCTATTCTTTCCCAAGCACAACAAAAATAACTTGACTGTGATTTGCACATATTGAGGAGAGTTTTTTCATGATTCTATAAGTATTAACTCAACTTCCATGTTGCCAAGCAGTAAGCATAACAGTAAAATCTTCAGAAAGTGCTAAAATTTTGTTGACATGCTGAGGAGAAGATGTGTGTGAGAACCTCAGTATCTTCAGCAGATACCCTGACATATTATCTTCTCCAATAAAACAAAGATTTTTTTCTCATGTTGTTTGGATGCAGAAAGAATTAACTCTGGAAGTGATTTTTTTTTTCTTTTTTTCTTTTCTTTTCTTTCTTTTTTTTTTTTTTTAAAGGAGAAATGAGATAGAAAACCCTGACAATTCTATTTAAATTTTTTTTTTGAAGAAACTCAAAATTGTGTTCACTAGTTGATACAATAATTTGGAATTGTTTTTAATTAATATGCACTCTTACTGTTCTCAAATCTGTTGCCTCTACACTTCAGATTCTTCTTAGTCTAGTACAATATGTTTAAGTCATTTTCAGGAACACGTATATCAGGAAACAGGATACAAAAATAAAAACAACTGAGTGGCAGCAGGCTGTACAAATCTTTAACATTCATAATTATATAGACCTCCTTTAAAAGTGTGGGGTTTGTTTGTTTGTTTTGAGAAACAGAGCATCTTTTTCAGATGTGAAAAACAGTATATTTATTGTGCAAAAAGTGTCTTAAATAGACAAAGAAATAAATAACCTGTAATTTCATATGCACAACACAGCTTCAATACTGTATGGAACGATTCTTTTCACAGTACCTTTCATATAGAATGGGACATGTTGCATTACCTTTTACCCCACTTATTTTTCATAGTTAATAGGCTAACCAACTAACAGTAAATTTTATTGCTAGATATGGTGCCAAAGACTGACAGAAGTATTATATTCAGAATAATTCCTTAAACCAAAGATCTTACAGAAAAAACAGCCTTAGAATTATATTATAGAGAAGAGAATTATGGTAAAGACCTGTCTGTAAAATAAAACTCCAGGTCATATTCAGGTTTCTAATAATTGTATACAGGTTTCTAATAACTGTATAGAATATAGAATATTAACATATTCTTTTATATATATATAACGTATATAATAATTATATACATGTATATACATTATGTACAATGTATATAATAATTATAATGTATATAATTATACATATAATTATATACACATTATATTATAATATAATATATAATAATATAATATATAAATTATATATTAATAATAATGATAGTATATAATATATAACATAATATTATACATAATATAATATATTAATTATATAGATTGTATTATACATATGTAATATAATTATAATGTGTATAATAATTATAATGTATATACAATAGACATGTACTTATAAGTACATATATATATGTATAGAATATTAAGTGACTATGTTCATTTATGTTGCCATCACACTGGTTTCAAGATCCTATGGCTTGGAATATATCAGTAAAGTGGTGCTGAATATATTCATAAAGTGATACCTATATGAACTGTATAAAACAAATAGACTATGAGGTTAAAATAATTTTCTACTGTTTGAAATTAAAGTTCCTTTATTACTGTTGCAATCTCCCTCTTCTGAAACAGCTTTAAAGAAATGGCATCTAATAATCCTAACCACCACCTTTCCAGTTATATGAAATACAAGAAAAGGTTTAAGTTTGATATGAACTCACCTAAATATCAGATTTTCCCTGTTACATACTCCAGTTTTTTAGAACAAAATCAGACCATTAGCTTTCTTTGCCTGCTAACCCATCAGGATGGCTTCAGGAGTGGGAAGCCAAAAACTGTTTGTGCTACTGCTAGCATTGCTTTCTCCTTGTGGCTACAAGAGGACTGTTTTGTTGTGAGAAAGGAAATGAGTGACAATCAGTTGAAAGACAATCAAAACTCCTAAAAACCCCATGGTTCAAAATGAATGGCCATTAGTATATACTACAGTGGACAATCACTTTTTAAGCCTTAGCTGTCCTTTAAGAATGTGTATTCTGCTCAGCTTTAAACACTGTATTTATATATATTTTTCCTACCTCAGTACTTCTTTAAGTTTCCCTTTTATTATTTTCCTTCTTTTTGATATCAGCTTCTCAGTTGCTACAGAGGCTCTGTATATAATATTTCCTACCTATTATTCCTATGAGAGTCTTGCAAACTGCATTTGATATTTATGGGAGAACTATATCTAGCCATATTAAGTAAGAAAATAAAAATCATGAACAACATACAACAAATGAAATCACCTTGAAGCTAATTTGTACACTCAAACCACAATGTGTAGGTACATAGCAAGATGCTGGAATATGGTGGAAAAGATGCTTTGCTTTTAAATTTTACTTTTTCTCCATATTTTCAGTACCTAATCTAAGATAAGCATTTGGGAACATTTGCTAGAGATCAGCCAGATGCTGCTTTTTTGAGTTATTTTAGGTCTTGAAGGGTGCAGTAGTAGATATTGAGGGCTAAGAAATTTTCTTAATTTAAATGAATGGATATCTAGCTGTACTGATAGACTTATTTATTTATTTATTTACTAGTAGATGTATGGATTGAAACAGCTGGTTCTAACACTTATCATATACAAGTTTTAGGGGAACTTATTTCAAACTATCTATTGTTTGGTCCCATTGTCAGAGCACTCATTAGTAATTAGAGCTCCATTAGGCGCCTGCCTGGAGCTCATCTACTATGCTTTAATCTGGAATGAATGACATCAGAAGTAAAAACCAGGGAATGATTTGCTTTAAAAGCACATGGTTCATCTGTACAAACAGACCAGGGAGAGAGGTGACTAAGATATGGTATGACTTCCAGACAAGAACTGATTCCCTAGACCTAGGAGGCCTCTGCTGAAAATTCACAGTTGCAGGTTCAAGGAAAAAAAGACAGTAAGTGAGGTGCTTCTTCATGACAGAGTGCACTTAGGCTCACAGAATCATGCAAGGCTAAAAATATAAAAATAACAATTGAAACAATACTGATGTGAGTTGGTAAAAGGGATTTGTGCAGGTAACATGAAATATACTTTTAGACATGAACATGATTAACAGATGATTTAGAAAACAGATGTGTGAAGTAGGGAACTACAGAAATACTATAAATGGATGAGTCTTCCGTGTTTTCCCCAAACGAGCTACTTCAATTTGATTTGAATGAGAAGAAGGAAATACGTGTTTAATTTCTTGCCCTGACAAACCTTTTTCTTGTTTCTTTAGTGTGACTGCACAGATAACTAGTCTCAGTCTACTTGTATTCAACAAGAAAGTAGTTTGGAAATAAAACTGTTATAGCTGTGAAGGTCTAGAGATATAAACAAGACAAGATTTTTAATAAGACCGACTGATATCAAAAAAAAAAAAAAAGAAGAGGTGAGCTTTCTAATGTAGAACTTTGGTTTTTTTGTTTTTGTATTTTTTGTTGTTTTTTAATAAAATAAAAAAAAAAAATCTCATTACCTGAAGAAAATGTTAGGTGCTGAGAAGTACAGTGTCATTTAAGTCAAACATATTGTTATTATAAGAAGTAAAGTTCCCCCCACCCCCAAAGATATACGTTCATCCAAGAATGGCATTTCTGAAACATTCTTTTCCTCTACAGCTATATTTGTGTGAATGTAGGTAATTTGAAAATTAAACTTGTCAAATATCATATAAGTAAGAAAATCAGTTATGTTGGTTATGGCTAAAACTAGGGTTGTCCAAGTTTTATGTCAATTATGAAGACTAGATTTAGAATTCTGTACATGTTTAATAATTAAACAGCAACACCCAGGGACTGGAAATAATAGAAAAGGTGGCACTGAGTACAGACAAACTCATGGCAAACACAGAAGACAGTTCACCACTCTGACTTACCAAATTCAGTTTTGCAAGACATTAGTGTTGCAAGTCACTGCAAATGCTAGTCAAATTTCAAAATAACATTTTAAAATAAATTTAACTTGGTCTGCATATTTTTCTCCCATATTACACTTAGCATGAAAATATTAAGCATTTTTTTGTTACTTTCTAGTTAAACCACTAAGCAAAATCACTATCAAAATTAAAGTAATTTTTCTGTATGATGTTCTATTAAAAAAAGAGTGAAGTAGTAAACGTTTTTTATTCCAACAAGCTTGGCTTAGAACAGAGACTTCAATCACATAATTATTCAACATTTAAAAAAAAAATCAACATAACAGCCACATCCTTTAAAATCCAGACAAAATGAAAATCCTGCAGACCTGTTCATATGCCCAGTCTTAAAAATTCACTGATCCTATTCATCCAACTAGGGTTTTGACCCTGAGTGGGTTAAGTAGCAGAATATCATTAAGGGAAGATAGCAAAACAGGTACCTAGAAGCAGCTTAAAGGCATCTGTAACAGGAAAGACTTAGCTTGTGCTTACCACAAAGATAAAACTCACCAAGATTAAAGTAGGAAGAAGCAAGGATCAGTCGTAGCAGAAACAGGCTTGCATTGTAATGGAAGCTGGAAATATGGCAGCTAATTATTTTCTTTACGCTATAGTGTTTCCTGCTTTTGTTTGTTACATTTACTATTAAAACAAGTAGTGATTCATTAACTAAAATACACATCTGGAAGATCTCTAATGCATTTATAAAATTAATTGAATTAATATAATTAAACTGCTTTTCTCATCAATCATTAGTAGAGATAATTTAACCTATACATGGGGCTCATTCTCTGTAGTTCACTAAGTTTTCTTAGCATCACTTTGTCTTGGCTATTTGTTCTGTAATTCTTGCAGTAGGTAGTTTAATCTCAGTCATTTTGCATTTAACAACCAACAGCCGTCAGATTAGTTATAATTTCATTATCTATTTCTGCATGAGATAAACAAGGCTTTGAATCATTTTCCTGGATTACTGTTTTTTGTTTTGTTTTGTTTTGTTTTGGCACAATTTTTTTGACTAAATAATGGCAGAGAGTAAAGTGCACCTCTTATTTTATGTGACACTTCATGGGCCCTATTCTTCATTTGGGCAAATTGATAGTCCCTTAAATTTTAATATCAGTATACATGAACTGAAAACAGGGGACACATTCTACTGAAGTGTTTACATAGACCCTCCCTAGCTGATGTTTTTGTTTCTACAACTAAGTAAAGGTGAAAAACTCTACTCATGTAATTTCTGCATAAATTGCAGGTGCAAAAAAGTCCTGTTTAAGGGCAGGTGTTAAATAAAACTCTAAATTACCATTACTAAAAAGCCAAGCAGAAAGATTAATCATGTGTTTGTGAACATCGTCAAAATTCAAATCAAAACTTTCCCTTGAACTCTTGATTTCACTTTAAGGTAATTGCAATAAGGTTAGAAGTGACTAATTCAAGCACATCTTATTTTATATATAAAATCTACGTATTCTTCGTGTTCCTCAATGAACACATAACAGCAAGCATATTATCTTATTTTTTTTTTACCCCTTATTTGTAAAGCTTAAGAATACTTGTATCTGTACAGAGAAAAATAGGTAAAGCTGTTTTTTTTTTTAAAAAAAAAAAGTTCATGGAATTTAGCAGTAGAATTCTGCTAGAGATTTGCATTTTATTTATTTATTTATTTATTTAAGGATGAAAACTCCTCCAAAACTTCAAAGATCTCAGGAAAGGAACACAATCCTGATCATGGAGGAATGTACTCAGGAAGAAAGAAGTTATGTCCAAAGCTAGAAATATAGGAAGTTCAGTTTATGCACCTACCTTTCTGAAGTACTGCTAAAAATCCTACCCTGAGTATATATTGAAAAATAAAGTATTAAATAAAAGTTTTGTTTTAAATAAATACTATGACACACAGGTCTTTGCCTTATACTCCCCTTTCTATGTCTTTAGTAATATATATAACGTAGGGATTCATGGTCACTATCAGAAAGCTTTCATTTATGGTACATTTTCTAGCTCTATAAAGATTAACTACAAGCCTGTCAGCTGCAGGAAACCATTTTAATAACACCATGAAAAGCAATGCACACAGTACCTGAGGAGCTGTGCCTTTAACAGAACTGAAAACCTTGCTGTGGCAGCATTTAAAATGCATCTTGGCATAGAGGAAAAAAAAAAAAGTATATGATTTTGTAATGGGATAGCCTTGTATCTGTATGTGTGCATGTGTATATACTGCCTTATAAGAAGAGCAATAATAATCTGTACTTAATTTTGATAAATTGTTCCCAACTAGCCATCAAGGCAAAGTCCTCATCTAAGCAACAGACACACCCCCAAACTCAAACCCCAGCCAAAAAGAAAGGTTACTGAACTGATCACAAAGGAAACTGGAATGCACATATCATAGGCATATCATAGTTCATACAACAGGTAAAACTGCAGGAGGAAGCTTTAATGAACTGATACCGCAGAAACTGAATCCAGAGATTGTGAATGAGCACTGGCAATTATACACTAGAGCTTTCCTCCAATTTCTCTCAAATTAAAAGGTAAAATGGTAACCAAAGCATTAGTCCTAGGACTGCAATGTGCTTATTAAGATGACCACGTATGCTTTAAGCTCTCAATGCTGATTTCATCAGGGGAGCCTAATACTCTGCTGTATTTCAGTCTTCCAAAATCACTGCATTTAGCTGTTTTCACCCTCCTACAGAATACCCCATCAAATCTACATCAAAGTTTCCCATTTCAGTCATTTTGTAATCTCGTTCAGCATGGTGGCTTACTTCCATTTCTTTTCACAGAATTTTACAGCCCCCTTCTTCTTGCCATCATATTAAACTAATTCTTTCAATCCATTACATGCTGACTGCTTGACTTCTGCTTCTACTGTTCAAATTTTGTATCTTTGGTCTTTTTATGACCATTCATCCAATACTTTATTACTTTATTTTAACCTTCCCAACACATGGATTTATTTCAACCACTCCATTTGTAACATCTCCCTCCTGCCAATAAATCTCACTTTGCTCAATTTCAGACTGAATTTAACTGTTTTGGTAAGTTCTTCTTTCTCCTCTTCAAATTAAAGCTGCAAAAACAGGAATAGAATGGGGCAAACGGATCAATCAGGGTGGATAAAAACAGAAGTTAAAATTGCTTCTCATTTTCTTCACTAAGCTCAAACAAAAATCTTGTTAAGATATGGAAAACTTTTTTTTCTTTTTTTTGCTTCATTTGCCCCTTTGGGTTGACTCAAAGCCCCTGACAAGTGATATCCAAGGAGGACAGCATTCCCAAGAGAACAGAAGAAGAGGAAAGACTGTTGATCAGAGGAGGCTCAGCTGACTGCTCTGTATTTGCAGACAGCAAACACTATATCTGTTACAGAGTTTGCAATGCTCCTCAACATATTGAATGATATGGTGGCTTTTTGTGTCCCATCTTCTTTGCCTTGTACACTTTTTCTATGAGTATGGAGAACTATGAGTATGAGAACTATGGAGTTCTGGAAAACTCCATAATGGTTCACGGATCCTGTTCTCCTTTATTTTGAGCTCCACTGCTACTTGCTTGGCACTAGAATTATGATAGGATTTAGCCATCAGGTTGCATTCATTTACATGCCCACTGCAAATAAAATTTCCTCCTCTTATACTTCAGTTTTTTATAGGTCTTCATGATTAATCAGGTACCTGCCACGTGTGTTCCCCTCTACTGAGCACCTAAGGGTCAGCCTTCACACTTAGTGCAACAACAGCTTTACAGCATCTACTGTGCTCAGCTGCTGTTCCCATCAGGCAGCACAGCTGTTAACAAAACAGTCAGACTGGGATGCTTCTCAGAGGTAAGTGATTTTACAAACCAATTTTACCTCTGTTAAGATGTGGAAGAAGGAATAAAGTCTTATTCCATAGCTGCTAGACAAGCATTCTTTCCCTTAAGTAAATATTTGGTTAGAGATTGGTGCTGGAAACAGCCAAACATCTTCAGTTTCTGAAGAACCCACTCAAACAGGCCACTACCACTGTCACCATAAGAAAATTCATATGCAATTTGTCTGCCAACCTCAAGCATAGCAGAGCTTGCTGGAGCTGTACACTGCACTCCTGAAAATATGAAGAAAATGCCAACTTTAAAATTTATTTATTTTGCTTGAGAGCACAGCTTAAGGTGATGTAAATAGCAGCTCTAAGCCACATCCTTATTAATTATTATTTGTCACAGAGGACGAGTGCATGTGTCTGTGTGCATGCATGCTTGCATGTGTGTGCTCCATTTCCTTCATCTGCTAGCCTTGAGAAGCCTTCTCAGGTTGACACTTTCTTAGACAAAGTTATTCCGTTTCCAAGTCCTGGTCAGCTCACCTCATGAAAACTTCTGACTGTCTGAAATCTAGATAGAGATCAAGATTTTGCTCTCAACATTCCTACCAATTTGCCAAGCAATGAAACTCACAGTAGTTATTTAAGGAATTATTCAGAATTCCAGTTGTGCAATTCAGTAGTTATAACTTTATAAAAATTAACAGAAAAAATGAACTGCATCGTATGATAAGAAATAAAAAGTCTCATTTAAAATGTTTTAGAATTCAATTCAACAGTATACTACTTTAAACAAATGATCTCTCCCTTATTCAAAAGGAAAGCAATGGAACAAAATAAAGGTTAAAATGTTGACAGTTCCCCATAAATCACTTAAAGCATAGTTCAAGTGTCTTAGCACCCCCTCCCCATCAAAAAAAAAGAAACCCAACTTCATATAGCTTCACATAGCTTCATAATTGGTTCTTTAATCATTAGAAGGAGCACATAAGTAAACAAAAAGAATAAATAAAAGATTAATGTATAAAAAAGCATCAGATATGTACTAACTATTTGTACTATTTGACTAACTAGATATAGTTAACTTTAAGAATTCTTCTTGAGAAGGTTTGGAAATTGAATGGAAGTAAGTATCTTTTATTTCAGTGAGTTCAGCATATCTTCTCTGCCCACTTTCCTTTCAACTGCTCCTTCACGGGGGGAGAAGCTCTTTGTTCTGTGGAGGTTTGAAGAAGTTATTTGTGGAGCTTTGAAGGATTGGGATGTGTACTTAGAACGAAAGAGATGAGGAGGAAACTTATCTTGGGAGCTTGTTAGGGCATACTTCATAGCAGAATTTACCCAATACATTTAACAGCTCTTCAAACTTCAATGGAAAGCTATTTACACAGCATGGTGCAACACAAGAATTGATCTAGGAAAACCCTTAAGCCCAGCAAGATTTTCTGACTACTGAGATAGGTGAATATGGTGTGTAAGCAACAGTTAAAAATATTTTTTTATAAAAATCTATGGATATTTGCAGTCTAGTTTGCAATTAAGGTGCTTGCAGGACTTTGTGTTTGCTTGTTTAAAGACACAGGAATGTTCCAGATATGAAAGAATACATATACAAGTAATTCAGTATTTAAGATGGTTACTTGCTCTTGGACCTTTGAATTCTGTTTGATAATAAGTAGTTAAATATGCAAATGTAATAGTTTCTAATCTTCAGGCCTCTGTTTTGAATGAAATACCACTACAGAGCTTGCTCTGGACCTACTCAACACCCACTTATTAAGCAGAGAAACTGCAGTCTTTCCAGCTCATTTACCTTTGTAAGATACACTTACAATGAAGAAAACATACAGGGAAACAAATGTAGAAAAAAAAAAAAAAAAGCTACTTTTATCAGTCTTTCAATTTGTTTTAGCTTCTAGAAGGTAGACAAGGCAATGCCATGCAATTAAGGTATTGGTAACATACAAATTGTTTCTACATAAAACAAAATTACACAGATAGGTCATTTTTTAAAGAATATTAGATCAGATTATGTGCATTGATGCAAATAGTATTAGAGGTCAGTTTATATCTATATCCTTCTACCAAACCTGACAATGCCCTGAAGTAGCTCTAAATTATCACAAAAGACCCACCCAGAACAAGGAAGAGTTGCCCAGCTTTGACTGTGATGTTCTTTTGTTAGTGTCCTTACTACCTAAACAAATGCTTCACAAAAAGAATTATTGCAACACAAAGAACAACTTACCCAGCTTTAGCGGTGATGCTCTAGATATGATTATATAAAATTCTACCCTAAACATATTTGATATTGTGAAAGCTAGCTTTTAAGCTCAGCAAAACACAATTTTGAGATGTCATTCAAAATGGCATGGGGGGTAAGGGGAAAGAATGAGTTCTTAAACACAGTAACTGAACTGTCCTTCTACGAGAATAAGAAACAAGCGTATCAACAAGCTTCATTATTTCTTTCTTTCACAACCTTTTAAAAGTCACTGAATGGAGCATTGTGAGAATTACATCCACGGCTTTAAAAAAAGAAATTGGCTATAACCCCTTTTGTGAGGTTTTAACCATCATTTTCAAACTATGCTTTGTCTGACCTAAGAAAATCATACTTTGCAGACCCTACATGGTCAGTATAATTATAGAAATTTTGGGTGGTTTAAAATACACTAGTCATAAACCATTGCCCAAGGGTTACATTTGTTATTGAGATGTACTGTAGTTTTGCAATTCAGAGATGATAATTAATATTTCCATTTACATAAAAGCTGAGCAACTCTATTACTTACATCCTGAGTGTGCCTTGGATGGCACACACAGGTACACAGTGATACTGATACCAGAAGGTAACAAGTGGAAATGCAGTTTAGTTTTCATTCTCTCTTGCTAAAAAGGCCTCTCAAAAAATAATTTTCTTAAAAAAACAGAGCCCCCAAACCTGAACTCTCTCCCCTCTGCATTTGGTGTTTCTGGTACTTCTATTCTGCTTTCATGTGTAAAAGTCTTCCAGAAGACATGCCTCACCTGCGGTTCACCAGTAACAGAGGAATGCTGACACGCAAGAGTATGATCAGACATACTACTGAGGTTACTCATGTGGGAATAAAAATGTTGTTTTTGCAGAGTTACATTGTTTAAAGGTAAGGAATGGGGTATTGAGATATGCTTGCAGTGATAAGAAAACTTAGCAGGCGACCTTGTAAAATGCAGACAACCAGACTCCTTAGAACAATTAGGTGAAAATCACGGTGTTAAGTCGTCAGATAAGTGAAGAAACATTACCATTTCAAACAGTAGAAAAAAGTCAAAAGAAATTTGAAATTTAACAGGCCCGCAACCGAAGGCCGTGCGTTGTCTGTGAAGCATCAGATAGATTGTGAACCTGGATTACCCACTCAGTGGGGAAACAGGGGAGGGTCCTGTCATCAAAAAGTACATAAACTGTGTTTTGGAACCAGTAGGTGCGCTCCTGCTTGTGTGACGCCCGCCATTGCAATCGCGAATAAATTACTACTTCACTGAGATCCTCGCCTGAGCCTAAGTTATTGGCTACGGAATATTTCTCACAATTTGGGGGCTCGTCTGGGATCCAGTCACCTACCGGGGAGCCCCACCGCCGCAGCAGCAGGAAGGCATGCCCCGCTGATTTCAGCGGTCCTGTGCATCGATGGTGGTGGTTCTGCAGAGAGCTGACAGAGGGCCCGAGACTGATTAAAGAGGCAGGATCCAAGAAGCAGTGGGGAAGGGAAGAAGGTAGGCACTCTGGGTTTAAGAATTGATCCGGTAACTCTGTGCACAGACCAAGGTAAGAAATATTAAGTATTGCCTTGGGGGTCGGGTGAGACTCTGTATGATGTGTGATTGAGACGTACTTTTGTACGAAGCGAGTGTGGAGTCCTCATCCGCGGTTCCGTAGCTCCGCAAGGGGCGTGGCCGGAGACGGACGAAGCGTGAGATAAGGGAGAGAAAAGAAGAGTCTTGGGAAATTTGGTGTATGGTAAGCCCTTGCACAGGGAAGTGCTTGGCAGTACACCAGGGAATCTGGTAAACTCATAGGTGTGCGGTACCCCTTGCACGGGGAAGTGCTTGGCAGTACATCCCCATTTTCCAGAATTGGAACGTTAGTGTGTGGTACCCTGCAGGAGGGAAATTTCTGTAGCAGCACACTGACAAGGGCTAGGAAAAATGGGAAATATGAGTTCCAGGGGACAGGGAAATATCCCTGAGGGAGTGCCTACTGAAAGTTCTTCCTGGAGAATTATAAGAAATTGGAAAATTAATCTCAAAATTAAAGGAGATGATAAAAAAAAAAAAAGGTTAAATATTGTGTTTTAGTCTGGACAAAAGAACCAATTAAGGAAACAGCAGTATTTTCGCCAAAATACGGGCCTGATGAAAATTCAGGCTTTAAATTTATGTGTAAACAATAAGATTCCTTTTTTTTTTTTTTTTTTTTGGAGGAGGAGCCAAGTTATGCTCCCTATAATCCTAATATTGCACCGGTGGCAGCAGCAGTCGCTCCAGGAAGGGAGACAAGGACTGCAATTAACACTGTTCCTAGAGAAGAGCGTACTCTCGGCTCTGGCAAGAATTAGAACAAGGTAGAAGAGGTACTGAGAATTTTGCCTTCCCTGATACTAACAGTACTAACACTAACTGTGTATCCTCTTAGGTGAACTTCCCCCCCTCCTTACCAGCAGAGAGGTTAGGCGTTTTAAGGAGGTGAAGTCTTTAACTGAGGACCCCAACAGGCTAGCTGAACTATTAGACCAGTTCCTAGGACCTAACTTATACTCTTGGGGGGGGGGGATATGTATATAAATATGTTGTTTACAGGGAAAGAAATGGGAATGATCAGGAGGAGAGCTGCTATACAAAAATCGGAAAGAGCTCATCCTCCAGGACCAGGGGTAATACCGGCAGGGCAGAAATAACCACTTGCCGATCCTGGCTGGAATAATAATAGTGTGCAACACAGAAATCATATGAGAGACTTGGGGTCAGAATGAGAAAGTACTTGGGGATGAATCCTGAGGATCCGGTATCCCAAGGGCTCTTGAAAGTTCATTTTGTGATTAAAGCCTGGCAAGATACACAGAAAATGCTCCAGAAGGTGGGGGGATGTAGTCACTGGGGAGCCCTCCTGCGGGAGGCCCTGAAGGTGTGTGTCAGGAGGGGAGATGAGAAGGAAAAGCAGAGAGTGAAACTAATGGTATTGACAGTGTAGCAGGTAGTCAGGCAGAGGGTTGGAGAAAGAGGAAGAAAATCTTCAGGGGGAGTCAGGGCCAGGATGGAAAGGAGAGGAAGAGAGATGAAGGAATGGCAGGCAAGGAAAGCTACCCGTGTTGTGGCCTGAATCTTAGCAGGGACAGGCTTTGATGGGATGTTTTAAATGTGGCCAGGCTGGCCACTTCAGGTAGGAATATCCGGAGTGGAAGAAGGAGGAAAGAAGGAAAATTGGATGAAATATGTTATACTGATATGTTGTTTCAGCATCCTGGAGGGAGAAAGGTATGGAATTAAGTTGGCCAATGACTGAGACTTTGGTGAAAGTACAGGCTGGAGAAAGATAAAAAGAAGTGTTAAAAAGGGTTATTGAAGGTGTTAAAGGTGTGGTATGTAATGTTTGACAGAGCTGTTTTTTGAATGAGTTGGGAAAGTTGAATGAGCAGGGAAAGAGGATGTAGGCATTATCTAAGTAACAGTCTAGAAGTTTTGGTATATTTGCTGTGGTGTTTGGTCAGGTTCCCAAGTATCGGGGGTGGGGGGGGGGGGGGGGGGGGGGGGGGGAAGCCTGCTCCACCAGGGGCCTCTCCACAGGCCGCAGGGGGCTTTGGCTCCGGCGCCTGGAGCGCCTCCACCCCCTTCCTTTTGTGCTGATTTTGGTGTCTGGTGGGGAGGTTTCTCACTCCTTGCTCTCCCAGCTGCTGTTGAGCAGCAGGTTTTTGTTTGTTTGTTTGTTTGTTTTCGTGGATGTGCTCTCACAGAGGCACGGACTGTGTTGCTCATGGCTTGGCTCTGGGCAGCACTGGGCCCCTCTGGGGCTGGATGAAATTGTCCCTTATCTGCCACGGGGCGGTTTCTGGATTCTCATCGTGGGGGCTGCCACTGCAGCCCCCCCCACACCTTGCCATCAAACCCAATACACTGCGGCAGCTAGGTCATTACTGGCCTGTAAAGTATCAGGGATTAAATTAACTAATGAAACCCTAAGAAGTGATGGGGGTAGAAGGGGCTGGGATAACAGTGCCACCTTTGGGGGATACCAAACTGAGACTAGGGGATAAAATGATCTCTGGGCAATTATTGTATGTACCCAAGGCACGGACTAACTTGTTGGGAAGGGATTTGATGATGAAATTGGGCATTCAAATAGTAAATTGTTAGACTGGAATAACAGTGTTATTAATGGAGTGCTCTCAGGCCCTGAGAGCAAAGATATATTCCCCTCTGACTGGAAAGACTCTGATGTGGGGATGTGGACAGTTTTACCTCAGGGGTTTACAGGGCCACCAATTTATTTGGGCAAAGTTCTAGAACAGATTTTGGAGCAATTCCAACCTCCCAAGGAGGAATTACTGTTACAAAATATAGATGATCGTTTATTGTCAGGACAGGAGAAAACAGTTGTGAAGGAAGTTACTAACAAGCTATTCAACTTTCTGGGAAAGCAGGGCTTGGGAGTATTGAAAAATAAATTACAGTATGTAGAAAGAGAAGTCAGGTATTTAAGACATCTAATGTCTGAGGGAAAATGGAGAATAAATCCAGAGAGGATTCAGGGAATTGTTGAAAACTAAGAACTAAAAAGTTTTAAGAGAAAGATTTTTTTAAGGAATCAGGAGCCACGAAGTCTGAGGGAAAATGGATATTCCCTGATGGGACAGAAATGCTGAATAAAGCACCAATGAGGCAAATATTAATCGTTTTACATCAAGAGAGTCATTGGGAGGTGCAAGTAATGTGTGATGTTGTGCTAAGAAAGTATGTCTGTGTAGGAATATACACTTTAGTGAAGCAAATATGCAGAGGATATACCATATGTCAAAGGGTAAATAAAAAGATCATCCGTAATCCACCTAGAGGGGGACAGGAGCCAGGGATTCGACCTTTCCAAAGTATACAGGTAGACTCTACTGAGTTACCTAAAGCAGGGAGACTTAAGTACCTGTTTGTCCTAACTGACCATGTGACTGGATGGGTGTAAGCTTTCCCCTCTGTATATGCCACTGCAAACATGGTGGCTGAGGTATCACTGGAGCAAATAGTCCCTAGATATGGGATAGCTGAAAACATTGATTCAGATCAAGGAAATCATTTCACTTCACAAGTACTGCAAGGGTTAATGCAGGCCTTAGAGACTGAATGGGATTTTTACACCCCCTGGCACACCTCCTCTTATGGGAAGGTAAAGCGAATGAACCAGACATTAAAGAAGCAATTAAATAAATTAGTGTTAGAAACCCAACTTCCTTGGGTAAAATGCTTACCATTAGCACTCCTACAGGTTCAAACAGCACCAAGAAACGATATAGGAATTTCACCGTATGAGATGCTGTTCAGATTACCCTATCTGGGCAGAAGGGATGAGATACCACAATTCGAAACGAGAGTTTTTTTAAGAACTGTATTCTGGGGTTGTCCTCTTCTTTGTCATCTCTCAGGACCCGTGGGAAATTGGGTCCTGATTCAGACCTGGAAAGGATCAACTCCGGCCTGAATGGGAAGGACACTTCCAAGTACTACTAACCCCTGAAACAGCCATAGGAACTGCGGAAAAAGGTTGCACTCACTATACTCAAGTGAAGGCATCCATCGACCCTAGTACCTGGGAAGCTGTTTCTACAGAAGACTTGTTGGAAGCTGAAATCGAAGAGAAAAATCTCATAGTGGACTCTGAGCGGGATAAAAGCTTACAATTGTAAACTAACCTTTTATTTTCACAGGTAACTAATGAGTGTGACTTGTGATTGAGAGAAAGGACAGACCTATAGTGAATTGAAGTGCTCCCAAGGGGGGTTTGTTATAGTAGTAGTGTACATCTTATTCTTTGTATTGATAATTATTTGGAAACCTAAGGTTTAAAAATAATGACAGGGAAAAATCAATTATTAATTTTGTTTTTAATGATTGTAGGCCTCAGAGAAAGCCTTGGTCAATTGGCAATTTGGAAAAGGCATGACCAGATAATAGTAAGACGGGATACCCCGTAAAAATATGGGTGAATGTGACAGAGGGTTATGTACCTCAATCTGTCATGTTTGATGCTTGTGAGGTGTTAGCTTGTGGAGATTTAAATGCCCAACAACAATTGAGCAGAGAGAACAAATAACTGGGAGAGACCCAACAGCCAGATTGAGAATAGCTGCATGGAAACGATCCTCTATTGCCACCAGAGAAAGGGAGAAACTCAAGGAGAAAACAGGAGAGAAAACAGGAGGCCCTCTTTGAAATGCGGCAGTTCAAACATTTGAGATTGAAACAGGGTATGGGGATGTGAATGCCTGGATAGAATGGGTCAAATATACTGTCCAGAGTCTCAACCACAGCAGTTGCTATGCTTGTGCCTCGGGATGACCAATTGCCTAGATAGTGCCCAGATAGTGCCCTGCCCATTGGGGTGGACCAAGGGGATGAGATGTATGATTGCATTGTACCAAGAGAAGACTACCTGGAGAAATGAGACCTGTAAGTCTCTCTCTTTGCTGTTCCCTTCCTTGCGTGATAGCAATATCAGGGTTCCCCCTGCATTCTCTACAGCTATAGGTAACCAGCTTGCCTCTCACGGCACAGTGTGAGTGCTACATGGCATATGGGAGAATTTGCCTCGTGCACGAGGACCTTGAATGCTACCAAGGACTTGATGGGAAACTGCTCAAGACTTGAGATCCCCAGGGTAGATCTCTGGTGGTACTGTGGAGGGAAGATCTTACGGTCCACCCTACCATCTAACTGGGGAGGCACTTGTGCACTTGTTCAATTAGCTATACCCTTCACCCTGGCATTTGAAAGAGAAACATCACAAATACCCAGACGAAGTAAAAGAAGCTTAGGAGTATCATTTGATGATAGAGTGTACATAGATTCTATTGGGGTGGCTAGAGGAGTTTCTGTTGAACATAAAGCCAGGAATCAAATTGCTTGCAGTGTTTGAGTCACTGTTCTGGTGGGTAACAATCAATAAGAATGTGGATTGGATTAATTATATTTATTATAATCAGCAGAGATTCACAAATTATACAAGGGATACGATAAGAGGAATCGCTGAACAACTAGATGCCACCAGCAAAATGGCTTGGGAAAACAGAATAGCATTAGATATGATGCTTGTGGAGAAAGGAGATGTGTGTGTGTGATACTGAGCAACCATTGTTGCCCTTTTATACCCAACAATACTGCCCCGGATGGCATAGTAACTAGAGCACTGCAAGGGTTTACCACCCTTGCCAGTGAATTGGCAGAAAAATTAGGCATATTTACATCCTTGATCGTAGTAGCAGGAGTTTTGACAGCCGTTGGTTGTTGCATTACCCCCTGCGTAAGAGGACTAGTACAGTGGTTAATTGAAACTGCACTATTGAAACAAATGACCATAAAGCCACCACCTTACTCAGATAAGGTGATGATATTAGAGGAGATGGAAAGCAAAGAAGGTGAAGAAGAGGAAGATATCTACCAAATTGCACCTTAGAGAAAAGTTTTGCAAAAATCAACAATTTATAAAAAAAGAAAAGGGGGGAATTGTGGGAATAAAAATGTTGTTTTTGCAGAGTTACATTGTTTAAAGGTAAGGAATGGGGTATTGAGATATGCTTGCAGTGATAAGAAAACTTAGCAGGCGACCTTGTAAAATGCAGACAACCAGACTCCTTAGAACAATTAGGTGAAAATCACGGTGTTAAGTCAAGTCAGATAAGTGAAGAAACATTACCATTTCAAACAGTAGAAAAAAGTCAAAAGAAATTTGAAATTTAACAGGCCCGCAACTGAAGGCCGTGAGTTGTCTGTGAAGCATCAGATAGATTGTGAACCTGGATTACCCACTCAGTGGGGAAACAGGGGAGGGTCCTGTCATCAGAAAGTATATAAACTGTGTTTTGGAACCAGTAGGTGCGCTCCTGCTTGTGTGACGCCCGCCATTGCAATCGCGAATAAATTACTACTTCACTGAGATCCTCGCCTGAGCCTAAGTTATTGGCTACGGAATGTTTCTCACACTCATGCTCAAGTGTGCACAAACTGCTTGTCCTAAAACAGTTAAAAAAAAAAAAAAGCATCAAAATCCATCTGCCTGAGAAAGCCTTTTAGTCTGAAGCATATCCAGCTAGTTGTAACATGATTATACCAGTCTGCGTTTATCTCTAGACCAGACCTGTCACTGCCACAGCTAACACCAAGCTGCGGACAGCTGATCAAGTATTCTCTACACTTGTAGCATTTCCTGCTCTGCTCTTGAGAAACTGTGTTTTTATTTCTGTATACATTAGACAGTACCTCAGTTTTAGGCTGATGAAAACCACTCACAGGACAGAATTACCCTGGAAGTATATGAAAAGGTTAAAAAATAGTAATTTTAAATCAAATTTTAATTTTACATGTCATTAAAGGGAAATAATAAAGAATGTGTCTCCTAATTAATGCAACAGGAAAAAAATAAATCCTGTTTTGTTTGCAGGGGAAAGTTGTCCTTATCCCAGATATCATCTTTGTGACATTTTATCTGAGACAGGATGCAACAGATTCAAGAAACACCTACCTTTGAATTTTGTGAAAGTTGTTAATAGCATGGGTTCTAAACTTTTTTTTTTCTTTTTTTTTTTTCTTTTAATAAAGCAAAAAATACAGCAGTTATGAGAACTGGGTTACTTGTGTTACTTCTAAGGTGTTTTCGTTTCTTGTTGAAGCCTGCAAGCTGTTTTGTCTTAAATACAGTTAAAGAACCTTTACAAATATGAGAATATTTATATAGCACAACATATTGTTGTGTAGAGAGGGCTACACCACTTGATTTCTCAGTTGCAATATATCTACCTCAGTGCAGCACCTTGTTGGGAGCAATTGTCCTGTTATATTTGCATAGCCCGGGTTTTTCTACACTGCTGACTGTTATCTACTTGCACCTACAAGCGTGCAGCTCTGCAGCTCTATCAACAACAATATTCAGCTAGAAGTAATACTACATTGCACGACAGGAGATGAGGTTGCTGTGGAGAAGCACCTAAGACAGAACAGGAAAACTCAGCAGAGTCAGCTTCCAAATAACAGTGCATCAAAGGGAGTACGGTAGTTTAACATCAAAACAACCCTAAAGTGTTTACTTTGCATTTCCACAGAGATGAACTTAACTGGCAAGCCAACTAGCAGAACTTATGTCTTGTAACCAACTTCTTTTGAGCAAACACGCTATTCTTCCATTGATAAATATCACAATAACCACTTTCAGACACCAGTGATGAAAAAAGGAAAGGAAAGGAAAGGAAAGGAAAGGAAAGGAAAGGAAAGGAAAGGAAAGGAAAAGGAAAGGAAAGGAAAGAAAAGGAAAGGAAAGGAAAAGGAAAGGAAAGGAAAGGAAAGGAAAGGAAAGGAAAGGAAAGGAAAGGAAAGGAAAGGAAAGGAAAGGAAAGGAAAGGAAAGGAAAGGAAAGGAAAGGAAAGGAAAGGAAAGGAAAGGAAAGGAAAGGAAGGAAAGGAAAGGAAAGGAAAGGAAAGGAAAGGAAAGGAAAGGAAAGGAAAGGAAAGGAAAGGAAAGGAAAGGAAAGGAAAGGAAAGGAAAGGAAAGGAAAGGAAAGGAAAGGAAAGGAAAGGAAAGGAAAGGAAAGGAAAGGAAAGGAAAGGAAAGGAAAGGAAAGGAAAGGAAAGGAAAGGAAAGGAAAGGAAAGGAAAGGAAAGGAAAGGAAAGGAAAGGAAAGGAAAGGAAGAAGGGCTTCAGATTTATCTGCTCAAGCTACCTCTTATTTTGACTGTCACAATAATGAAGTGCTCAAAAGCAATTTTTGGTGGTTATGGTTTATACTCAACAAAAAGATTTATAAATTAAGCAAATAGTTCTAAGTACAGAGTATGTACGTTTCCTCATCTTAACTAGATTAAGTGTTACATCCATATGTTCCCTAGCAGCTAGTGACAGTGTTGCTCATGCAGTATCAGAGACCTCAAATCTGTGAGTTACTTTTTATCAACTAGGCCTGTGACATAAAGTCATCTAATTTCATTACAAGTCTACACAAGTTTAGTCAGTGGAACACTGTGGATGCAAATGAACACATTTCAAAACAGATTACAATAAAACAAAACAAGAAAAAGATCTAGAGAATAATCAGTATTAGAAGCTGACAAGAGGAAACCACAGAATCATTACCAGAATTCTCTTCATTATTGCGTAGTTCATTTTCCTTTAAATTGCTGTGTGATTAAAATTGCTTGTCAATATGTTTAACTGTAGAGAATTCCCACATGTAAACAGGTTGAGAAAAATGTGGCGCCAGCTCCATGCATTGACCTCCTTACTACAAACTTCTCCCTCAGAAAATCCAACTCTTTGCAAAAAGCCAAAGCAATCAAACACTGACATCTGTGCTTCTCACCCATAGCCCTAGCATAATTATAAGAATTTAGTTGAAAATTATTTATTATAGCTGAGCAATGAATAATAAAATCTATTCTCCATCCAGTTCATTTTATATGGATGATGAACATGGAAGAACCGAGACTACGTCACTCAACTGTTCTTACTTGTACATTCTGAGAACAAAGTGGAAATATTTGCCATCCCCACACCATGACTGGGAGCAAGGATGAAAGACAAGAGGAAATCCCTGTAAAACTTAAGCAATCAATTACAACACCTTGTAGAACAAGATTATCAGTACTCTTGTTAATGTTCTAGAAGTATATACTGAAGGTATTGCAAGCTACCTATACTTCTGTTTTGTTTTGATCAGTTTCCAACTCCAAAGCTTTATTTATGCTTTACTTCAGGAATTCAACCTCAGAGTTTCTTAGAAAAAAAAAAAAAAAATCTCCCTTTTAGGTCTTGGGTTTCTGTCTCAACTGGGAGACCCAACAGATGTAGAATTTTACTTTTTAATGCATTCTCTAATGACTCATTTTTAAAGTGACTGAAACACTATCTCTAATTATAGCTGCAATATGTTCCTCAGTGAATTTCACATCCTGTCTAAGCATCACATTATGTTCTTCCAATAATTATAGCCTTTCTTCCATCCTTTTTGCCTTTATTTCAAGCCAGTCAAAACTTAAATTCAGTCTTTAACTACATTACATAAAGTTTCTCTCTCATAGTAGATGTTTCTTGGATGTTTAAAAGTAGTTGCTGTTTAAGACCACCTTACAAACATTTCAGCATACCAATTCTTTCCCTTGTGGCTTCACAATGCACTCCAGTCTGAGCTTTCAAAACCAAAGTTTAAACTTGATACTAAAAGCTGTGCTCACGATGAATCTAGTTTATATACATAACAGTGGGAAGGTATATTTTAAAAATCACAAGTAGGTAGAAACATCTATTACAGTCCTTTGGTGTAAATATCTTTTTACTTCATTGGAGATTTAGTCAAGACACAGATTGCTGCCAGCAATTAAAGATGTTCTAATAAATAAGTTGTTATTAATAGCAGATAACTACTCACACAGTGCATTCATTCACAAACACACACTCACACTCCTGTTACTCTGATAGAGCAAAAGTTGGGATGTCAACCCCAGCTATTTATTCAGAAGTGGCACAACATATGAATTCATCAATGCCAGGTTAGAAAGTCCCTCAACTGGAATAGAGGGACAGGCACTAATCTCTTCTCTCTGGTAATGGTGACATGACCCTAGGGAACGGCATGGAGCTGGGACAGGGGAAGGTCAGGCTGGGTGTTAGGAAAAGACTCTTCACTAAGAGGGTGGTTGGGCACTGGGACAGGCTCCCCGGGGCAGTGGTCATGGCACTTAGCCTGACAGAGTTCTTGGTCACAGCACTGAGCCTGCTGGAGTTCAAGAAACCTTTGGACACCACTCTCAGACATAGGGTCTGATTTTTGGACAGTCTTCTGTGGAGCTAGGAGTAGGACTCTGTGATCCTTATGGGTCCCTTCTAACCCAGAATATTCTTTGATTCATTTTAACAGACATGTAGCTACACTTGTTTGCTTTGTCTGCATACAGCAGCTACTGTCTTCTTGGATTGGGACTGATATATATAGCCTGCCATTCATGATGAGTGTTAGTGGCCTTTGCACTGTTTCTCCTGACTCTCCACATCCTAAGTTTACCAATTCTTGTGGATCCAATAGACCCACTGGTTCCCAGTGCTGATGGGTTCCTGGAGAATTTCATATGTTATCTCTCAGCACACTTTTTTTTTTTTCCTCTTTGGCCTGTTGTTTTATAGCAGATGTTTCTCTACACACATATATAGGTACCAATAAGAGATAACCCCACCAATGGGCACAGAGGGGGCTTTCACCCCGTTTTCCTTCTTAAGAGGATCTCAAAGCTATTAGGATTTCTACATCCCATTTTGATATATTATTCCACTGCACTAGGAATTCATATAAAGGCTTATTCAAAATGATGATGTACTGAAACAATGAAAGTATTTAAGTGGGCATAGCTTGTAGATGATACACTCATTCTCTCCAAAGCATTATGTCCTTTCCACCATATTTCAAAGAAACAGAAATTATCTTTAATGTTTCCCAGTTCCTTATTTCCCCTTCATTCTTACAGTAGATGTGTTGGGCGGATACAGAAAACCTGCACTGTTACAGTGCTGGAATTGCTCTCACTTTCTAACCTAACAGTCAAGAGGAGCACCTTCCTTGATTGCTTGCTTAAGCATTCACTAAATCAGAAAAATAAGTTGCAGAAGAACAAAATTTTCCATCTTCTTCAGAGAAGAGCAGAAATGCATCTCACTTGCAGCATGGCCAGATTTGTTCCAAGATGTCTAAAACAATCACAGTTTTGACAAGCTGCACTTGTTGGTCACTGGCACAGCACTTGCCTGTCTGCCACACTCTTCCTGCCAATGTTACCAAAGGATATCTGTAGCTCTGCAAGCAAGCTGTTGTGCAAGCATGGCCTGCCAAAACAGAGCAACAGAGCAGAAGAACCAGTAGCAGGCAGTCCTGGACTGACACTTGCCCTAGTGTCAGGTCTCTCAGCACATGATCTCCTATCTCCCAGTTTTTTGGAGATAAGCAACCCCATCTCTAGGTGGAGTGAGAACTCACTGCTCTCTGGAGGCACCTCATCACTGTGTGTGTACTCAAAGAAAGAGGGATCAGGGATACCAATATTTAAGATCATTTGAAATCATTATAATTCAGCTGTCTGCACCTCCAAATATCAGTTTAGCTATTAATCTCAAAGATCCTAAGTATCTTGCAGTCGTAAATTTTGTTTTTCGTTTTAGTTCACAAGTTTTCAGGGCATGCACAGATATGTTGTTGCATTTCTGAATTCAGTTACACATATTTTAATGCAGCTGCTTCAGGGCAAGAGCAGTACTGTTGTGACCAGATTTCAGACCAGGCTCAAACTAATTCAGCCAAAAAGAAGTGCAACCATTTCCTTAAGCATATGTGCATACGTGTGTGTATATATGTATATAAAAATAAAGACAAGCTAGTCTCAGATACATCTACTTGTCCCTGTCTTGGATGACTGAGCTGCTGATCTTCCAGTTCCTTGGTAGCTATTTATCCAGGATGTTACGACTGACTTTGTCCTTATGATAGCATATCAGATGCTAGTTTCTGGAAGGATGTCATGCTGATTTTGTGCAACATCATGCATTCTCTTGCAAGACATCCTTTAATAAGAGCTAGTTAAAAGGTGTCCAATAAATGTGATAATTAATTCTCAAGTTGTACAGTCACAATGAAAAATAAGAGTGGAATCAATTAAGTGAGCTAACAGTTTAAATGGACTTATCCAGTTTATCAGGAGAAATGTTACAGTGCTCATAAAGATGGCATAAAAGTGTGACAGCCAGACTGAAAGTGCCAGAAGGAAACTATTTCCATTGACAAAAGCAGCATGCAGCTACCAGGTCTTGCAACAGCTGCCATCCCCCATTAGCAGCAGTGAGGACAGTGAAAGGGAGAAGAGAGATTTTGGAAAGAGGAGCTAGTATGATAAAATAAAGCTTCAATTGCAGAACTGAGGTCACTTGGAACATACACCAGAATTCATCACAGATCACCAAATTGCAGTCATCAAATAGGCCCTGTAGAGAACCTGTCCTGGCACGGCCACACTTAAAGTCTCAGGTCTCTATCTCCAATGCAGTGATGCTCTATACCAAGGGGAAACAATTCAGATTAGGTCAGAATATTCTTCCCATGAATCTTTTCCCCATTAATCTATTTTTATTTATTTTTTATTTTATTTTTACTTTTTTTCTATTCTAAATTAAGGATAAAGGCTAGCTTTCTGAATGACAGGGATTCAGGGTTTGTATCTCAGTCCTACACTCCAGTAGTTTATTTTGGCTTGGAATTTGTATTAGGGAAATACTCTGTTCTGAAGTAAATACTTAATATTAAAAATACATTCTGAAATGCCTCTTCAGAAGAGACCAGACGTATTCTAATACATTTATTACAGATAGAATTTAAAGAAAGTTGTTTCCAGATACAGGCATAATTTAAATGTTTACACACATATTTGTGCATAGCCAGTTCAGCTTTTGTGCATTTTTCTAAGGACATATTTATATATAGTATAAATAATATATAATTTATATATATAAAATAGTTATCACCATATTGATAAAAATTCTTTAGCACCACTTTGATGACAGGTGTAAGACCAGGAGTCAACCTGTTAGTACCTCAGTAGTTCTATTCCCAACCAATACAAAATATTAAAAAAAAAAAAAAGCCACAAGACTTTGCTGCCAGCCTGGCTGGCGTTTAATACTGCTACTCCATCAGATTTGGAGAGAGATCTATAGTGAATGTGTTTAGTATTATTAAAGGAGACTGGATGGCTTGGTTAATGGTAATAGATACTTAGCCTATGTTGTCATATCAGATGTTAGTAAAAATGAACAGGAAGTGACATACACCAGCAACAGTAAGAAATGTTTTTGACAAATGCACATAACAAGCCATAATACTTTTAAGTTCCAGCTTAGCAGAGTCAACAAGATTTTAACAAAGATTTGCCATACTTTCAAACCTTTGCAGTCCATAATGTTAGAAGGGCAAGCAGAAAACCTGCAACAGATAGAGGGCTATCCTTTATTAGTGGATCTTTTCACTCCAGAGTAGACGGCAGTGTCTATAGTGCCATTTTGTGCAGAGCCCTCAACTAGCATAGTGGACATGAGTAAAGCATTAGTGTTTTATGCATATATTTTTTTACAGAAAATATGTATATATCGAACGAAGAGACCTACAGTTCTTTATCCTGCTCCTAAGCATGCACATAATGAGAACTACAGTACTGACAATTTAAAACAGGGCTTTAAAAAAAATAATTATTTACCCATTCATTCAGTCAGTAAGGTTTCTTCATTGCTCTGATTTTGTATAATTTTCTTAAGAACAGCAAGGTTCATTCACATTCAGGCACAGTAATAACGTGTTGTTCACTTGAACAGTGATTTGCATCAGATAAATACCTTGAGTAAGAAATGTAGAAGCCAAATTGCAATGATCTTTGACTAAATTATTATTCATCTCCACAGGATGAAGAGAAGAGTGACATGGAGGGGACAACTTCGAGTAAGTCAGGAGAGAGAGAAGTAGCATTACAAAAATGAAGAGGTGTGATTGCAATATCTTACAAATACTCTAAAGGAATAACAGACACGAGTTTTAAAACTGCTTAAACACAACTCCTTTTCAGTAGAGTAATAAAAACATCAGAATTAGAGTAATAATACTATTGAATTGATTCCATCTGGATTACATATTCCTAAACTGTGCATTCCTTGCTTTGACTTCAGCCCCAACCCACAATTTCTTGAAGAGACATCTGTGGCAATCCAACCAGGCAGAATTACATGGAGAAGAAAAAAGATTTAGGGCAGACCATACTACATAAAAAGAAGTACATCTTATATCTTGTCATATATATCACGTACCAGTCTTAGGCAGTAGATAGGATCCTATTGTGAGAAGTATTCCCTACCAAATCATAACGCCCAAATTCCTACTATCTCATACATCCTCTATTATTCTTTATATCTGCTTGACTAGTTCTGACATGCTTGAAGTATAAAGTGCTTTTATTATCCATGGATTTTGGTGGAATTAAAGCAACTGTTAAAAGCCCAGAATTTTTTAAGATTTAATGGCCATAAAAATTCCACCTGGAATGAAAAAAAGCCTTGGATGCTACTGGATACATAAAAATAACAGTAAGTAAAGATAGAAGAAGAGCCAGAGGTTTGAAATATAGCTATGAGGTACTAAGAAGGAGAAGAAAGAAGAAACAAGCCAGACAGAAAATATAAGCAGGTTTTTATTAGTAATGATCTTTAAGATTCTTTCCAAAGACTCGTAAGAAAACCTACAACTGCATTTGACATCTGATTTCCCTTTCAGGGATCTTATTGCCATTACAAGTGTGTGTATGTGCGTGCACACACATGCATGAAGATGTGTGCATGTGCAGGCACACATGCCTGTGTGAACTACCAGAGGATGCATTAGAAGGCACTATAGGTACTGTAGAGGTAAATACAATGCAACTTACAAAATAAGAAAATGAACAGAACCTGATTTTCTATTTCCTTTTGGAAACGTTGACAAGGAACATTTTAATCTGAAACAATCTAATTACAGTGGGCAAGATGATTATGATAGACCACATATCCAAGAAAATGATAACTTTGCCTTCTAAATACCCTTACTGGCCCATCAATGTTATTTAAAAAAAAGAAAAGCATCTTTTCATGAACACACCCCAGTAGAAGTTGAGGGTATTCAGTGCATAGGAGATTAAAAAACAAAAAACAACAACAACAACAAAAAAAACCCAACTTTTTCAAAGGCTAATTATTTTGAACATTAAAAAGTCTTCTTGTATGGGACAAAATCAAAGAAAAAGGATGGAAGACAAAAACATGTCAAAATGATGCAACAGCAGGATCTCAGAAGGGAAATTGCAGTACTTAAGTCTCTTCGTACCAGTCAGTTTGACAGAATTGCAGAAGACACACTGATGTTATTGAGTGATGATTGTGCCATTAAACAAAGACTGGAAAACACTGAGAATGAATCAGAGGGAGCTCAGAGTGAGATGGTAATATTAAAAGAGGAAAACGAGACACTTAAAACAAGAGCAGAAGATAAACAGGGCAGAAAATGGAATAACTTATCAAAATGATTATTCAATAATGGCAATTATACTTTCAGTGAGATGAGACCATGCCACTAAATTAGGATCATAGCAACAGTTAATAAATTCCAAACTGCGTGCTGCCCAAGTAGCTATTTGGTACATTTCTTTGCAATAGCAATTAGAGTTACTGCAGCTTACAGCATAATTAAAAAAAGACAGAGGTCCCAAGCTTGTACATGAACAGGTACAAGCTTGGTACATAAACCTTAAGTTTCAGCAGGTAGAACCCACACAGTCTAGGTGCCACAAGGCTAGACCTTCAGCTGACTTTAGAGAAATACAGTGCCATGTAAGTTAGTGAAAGTATACTTGTCACACTAGGGGACTGCTGGCCAAGTGGGGAGAGAGCTCAGACCTAAAGAGAGCCATTGGCTGTGTCCCCACTCGGCTACCAACAGGCTGGAAAAACAGCTATGCCAGTGTGTGCAGAAGGGAAGAGTACTGCCTCTACAGCCCACCTGTAAACCTGACCCTGTTGCCAAATACTGGTTTGAGACAGACTTCTTAAAACACTGAGACACTTCAGCATATAGCCAAACTAGACTATTTTAACATACGCTATTTCCTTCTTTTAAGGAAGAGAGTTCCCAGAGTAATGGCTTTTGCCATTTTATTTACTAAGAGGTATAGAGTTTATTTCACTTGATTGAGTTTATTCCCACTCCTGCTAACCAGAAAACCATGCTTAGGTTGTGTCTGATCAGATACTGTTCATAAGTTTCAACAGAAAAAGAAAAAAGAGGGTCCACATACAATATACCCATGAGGTCTCTAAACCATCAGGAACTAAATGAAATTTGCATGATCTTAGTAGAGGTCAGTGTGTCAGCTTTCAAATCTGAAAGCCAGAAACAATGGCTAGTTTAATAAAGCACTTATGATAAAATATGCTTATTTTAACAGATTTAAACAGAAATTCTGACAAAGTTTTTCACATGGAAATATGTTAATTTTTGAAAAAAAAATCAAAAATGACAACCCTTCATATGCAAACATGTTGATTTGTAGGAGAGAGACAATCCAAAACTGATCTACAACAGAAAGAAAATTTCACTGAAACTGGAGATATATATACTGTTTGTGAAAGCAAACTGTCTCATGGCTTTCATAACTGCCTTCATAACTAGACACCACCCACCAAAAATCACACCCTGCACACATTCCAACCAACCAGGCAAATTCTCAGAATATTTCTAGTTGTTACTGCTCGCTCTCCTATTGCAGGTTGTCATTAGCTAGTCAGTCCTGGTCTTGTTCCCTTTTCCTGCCCAACCCCACTTAAAAGTGAAAGACCACTGTGGTTGATTAATGTTGATCAGGAACTAGAAAATACACTTTTTACAGAAAACTGGACATGCATTTTCACATAGCATTTCTGTCAGAAAGCTATAGAAATAACATGTACAGTAATAAAATAATATATAAAGATTTTTTTTTTTTCCAGAAAGTTTTTTATGATAAGGAGTTGAACTTCAGATGGATGTTGAACAGCAAGACTTCCATAGTTACATGTGAATTACAGGCACCTCCACCTGGTTCTGTCTCTATGACTGCGAATACAGGTCAGTTTCTATGCTGCTCGATGACTGAGTTTTCTAAACGGACCAATACTATTTTTAGCTATTTATTTCAGTAGATGAGCTAGGGAAACAGGACACACTGCAGCTCATGATCCATAGCAAATGCATTATTGTAAAGTAGCGTTAATGCCTCTTTGAATGTATTAGCTCTGTAAAACAGACTACATGCAAACAAACAAACTCACGTTTGTATGTATTTTATCAGAAACACTGTATGGCACTATTCAATAATGATCAAAGTATGTTTGCAATTCAAGCATGAAAGTAAACAGAAAATTACAAGTACAATCTGTAATGTGTGTGCTGATTGATGTCTTATTTATGATAAGACATCATGTCTTATGTCCCTCATGTCTCTACTTTCATACCTCAAACATAACCAAGAAACTATACATGTTAATATGTTTAATAATAATTACTTATATGAGGTCAGTTTTCCAAATAGCATTTTACTATCTTTCTCTTACATCATGTGCTTTGAAAAGCCAAAGAAAACTCCTAAAGTTAACAACAAACTGTTAAAGGTCAAAGAAAAATGTTTTAACAATATTGTGGAAAAATTCATCTATACCTTCAACACCTCTTAAAGTTGTTTTATTATTATTATTATTATTATTATTATTATTAATCACAATACTGTCAATGACAGAAATTGTGATCTTAGAGTTTTTTTCCCTAATATGTGTTCAAACGTCTTTAAGTAACTTATTTTATAGTAGTGACTTTCTTAAATTAATCACTTTTAGCCAGATTTGGGCATGGAGGGGAAGATTAGAACAGTCACAGGTTTTTGCTCTTCCCACAGATTTCTCTTTTAGATGTTTTGAATTGTCTCTGTACCAAAAATGAGAAATTACACTTACTGATGCTCACTGGCAATTTCCTCTCTTTTAGAAAAGACAGACTTTGCAGAAAATGGAGGTGCAACAAGCACTATCTTGTTGGTAACTCTTGTTGCAGGAATCTTTACAGAAAGGCTAGTGCTAGAGTAGCTACTTTAATTAGAATAAAAGCTACTTTAATTAGAATAAATATTTGTGAAACTGGAAATTGATTCTGAAGACCTTGATTCTGTTCCTAGGTAGCAAGTTCAAACATGGGTTAGGGTGACATCACTTTGTTTAGCACTTCACTGTGTCTTTAAAAAAAGAGTGCGCATGCAAGGGTGCTTTCAGATGTCACACAGTACCCAGGAAATCCACTCACATGCATGAACCTTGATTACCTGAGGTTTTAACTTCACCTACAGAGTTCTCATAACCAACTGCTAACAACATACAACATTTTCCTGTGCCATGAAATCTTTGTTACCTGACAGACACTATGGCTTGCCAAGCAAACCACTGCAGCTTGCACCTTTAGTTTCAGCAGTCTGCAGACTTTGGACAGTGCATTAGCTGTCTTTAAAGAAAAGTAAACTACTAGATTAGGCTGAGTGATACCAACCAGCTTCCATAAGTTTAGTTCTACATGTTGTTCAAGATAAGTTAATTTGCTTCTCTGGCATTTCTTTATATCCTAACATGAATCCTCACTGTATATTCAAATGCTACAACTAGACACTTCTGATATATAGAAGTTGGAGGCTTTTAGACTATAGATTTGTGAAGAACATAATATTCTAGTTCACTAACAATTTCATAATACATGGTATCTCATGCCGTAGGGGCTGGTAAGACATACCTCACTTTATCTTGTGATGGCACTGTTTAACGCAGGAAAGAGAATAACAACACAGGAGCTGGAGATGAAATTGAAGTGTTTTTGTAAATTTGTTTGCTATTTATTAAACTCTGCAATGAACCCCTGAGAAATAGAAGTCATGTTCCCATTTACCAGATGAAGGAAGTAGAGTGTAATGGTTGCTCCTAATACCACGACACAACTACACAGATGTCCTATAGAACTCAGCTACTGTTCTTAGTGAGCAAATGTTAACCTGGCTCAGAGAAGTCCATGTGGTATTTTGATGTTTTGAATTCTTGAAACAATAGCAGTGCCAGCTAAATCAAATACAGAACATCATATTTTTATACAAGCCCTTATTCTATTTAAATCGGTTTCTCCTCTTGTTAAAGTGACTAAACAAGGAGTGTCAGTGTAGCTTATCTTCTCCATAGATGGATAACTTTCAGAGTATGTACTCTCTCCAGATAGCATAAATATTTTTCCCTGACTGCACTTGAGTAGACTGAAGTAGAGCAAGTTCAATATTATCCTCATCAAGCTCTACAAAATAAAACAAACAAAAAACACCCCAAACCAAAAACTGTATTTCATATCCCTGCTGTGGGTTATATATTACAAAACTCAATTTGCTGAAACAACTGTTCTTTATCACATGTGGCATCACGTTTGGGATCTATATCTGCAGATAATAATCACCTGGGACTTCTATTTTTTTTGGGTGTAATACTTGACCTCAGGTAATCTACAACATTGTGCAATTTTCAGTCAAAAACTATGTAGCATCAGTCATGATCTCACCCTGTTCCTTTTGCTGTTAACCCACCATCTCTTTTTCCTGCCTCATGATAATTTTCTAAGTGGTTGCTGCTGTGACAGTTTTGCTAGAGCACTAGTTACTTTCCATATAGGAAATCCCTAGGGCAATGTCACCTTACACTACAATTAACCTGTCTGATAGCAGATTCTGAACTTCAAACCTCTCTCCAAATCCTTGCTCCTAGCTTTAACAGTTTATTTCCTTTTCATACCATGTGGCACAAGTAACTTGGCTGCTTTTTGGAAAGAGTGTTACTTGTGAAGCTGGCAGGAAAAAACATCAGAAAAAAAAAAACACAACACCAAAACAGATCAAAAAACAACACAAACCCACACACTGCCCTAAGGTTGACTGCAAATACTGCTGACCTCTTTACCTCTCTGAAGAAGTAAGAAGATAGGAGAATTATAGTAAGTATACTAGTTCTTGGAATAGAGATATTCAAGTACATATTTTCCGGTTTTATTCTCTTGTTTAGCATCAATCTAGAAACTGTACCCTCATTTAACTTAACATTACACCAGATAAGAACACTTCAACTATGTTAGTAATGCTATCCCAGATTAGAAAATCTTTTAACTAGTACGTGGTTTAAGATGGATGAACGACAAGCTATCAACACATTTGGTATTTGTGTGCACAATGACATTTCCTACAGGTCCTCCACTAGACAATCAATAGGTTTAATAGAAACAGATCTTTATGGTGATGGACTTTTTAAATTAACAGAAACCTACAAACTAATGGAATTCAATTTTGCTTAAAAAGAAGAAACATTAGGTTTACAGGTTAACACAGAATTGAAGGAAATAAATGACAAACTTGTGCACCTTACAACTCTTTCAGGTGTTAAAATACATAGACTATTAGAATTAGACATATGTAGGATGCGTAAACAACAAGCACAGAACTATCTTAAAGGGCTTGCAGTGCTGCATAGCTCTGCCTTCTTCAGTACATTCAAAGGTGAATTTCCTCAACTTGACCTCAAGTGACTTTAAGGGTGAGAAAATTAATAAACATTTTACTTATTTTCATCTCTGTAATTTCCCCTTTTCTCTTTCTTCCTCTTTTAAGCTGCTTCCTAGCTATTCAGAATTCCCCTCCTGATTATAAGAAATCTCACAGATGTAAAATGTGCTACCATTTCATTTCCTCCTGGATTTGACCATGGTCTTTCCTATTTCATAAACTAATCTTATGAACTCCCACTCTATGACTAAGTTTGCTGACTCTAGTGAATGAGATGCTCCTGGAAAACAGATCCAGTATCTCCAAAATTTTTTATTCAGGCCTTGAAGCTTAACCTGCTCAACAGTTTTTTCTGAATATGTAAATAGTAGTGAACAGATGTCTTTCATAGAAACAACAGTTCAGGCAGTTAGATGTCAATTGTTTCATTTAGACTTTACACACTGTTAAAAAGTAATAATTGTGCATTCCTAATGAAAATAATACTTTGAGATGGAAGTTAACCTCCTGATCAAGAACTTGAGATGCTGTCTCACCTAATTGTAACTTCATTGCAAGTAATGATACACATTACATAACATATTTTGGAGACAGCAAGGAAGATTGCATAATTTTGGCAGTAAATATGTGCTGAAGTGAGGGAGCTCATTACAGATTCCTGTAAACTAATACAATATCTGGTTTTGTAGATAAACTGATGCACAGACAGTGAGGCAAGGGTTCCAAGGTGCAGAAGCACATTGAAACAACAAAGCGTACTCTTAGCTAACCACATGGTACCTGCATAGATCTCCACGTATCTCGGTGCTAACTAAATGGAAAAGGACAAAAATAAATAGCAAGAGAAATTGCATTTTCACATTTTAAAGTGCTGCAGGTAATGCAGAAGAAGGAAATGTTGAAAGTAAAGCAACCACCAGTGTCCTTTCCACACAGAACTTACTTTTGTTTAGCATTTGCATTGGTGATTTATATTGATGTGGCTATGGCTCAAAGTAATGGACTGATCTGGAATACTGATGAAAACTACCAACTAATACCAAGAACTAGATATATTATGATAATCTCCCTCTCTGCAAGAAATCTAATAGATAATTATGAATAATTTAGGGGGAGAAGTATTTTAACAAGTAGTAATAACCTCATAACTCAGTGCTGGAGAAGAGGCAGTGATTTTTTTAATTAGTGTTTTTCTTCACGTTCCTAGTTGATTCAGAGGACAACAGGGAACCTCTTGTGAAGCTACTTAACATCCAAGTTCTGATATATTGCATTAGTAATCATGACTCTGTTATTTGAAATGAATGGAAACATCATTGACACCTTATATTGTATTTCAGATTTCTATTTTTCTTCCTACAGCTTGCTCAGTACTTTACTGTCAGTATCAGATGAGCAGTTACTTTTTTTTTTTTTTGGGGGGGGAGGTGTTGAAAGACTATTTAGAAAGCATTTAATGGAAGAGTTTAAAATCCATCAAAAATATAACATAGAAATGAAGCAATGTGTCACACTAAGGCAGATATACCTTTCTTTTCTTGTGGGCCTACAAGGTGGGCTTTGTTTTTACTACTAGCTTATTTGATCTTCCATCACCATTATATAGAGCAAAATACACTTCTAAAAAAATATCTAAAACAGGAAAACAAAAATAATACTCCACCACTATCCACAAGCAGTTGGGTGTATTTTACATGCAGAAGATATTTCAGGCCAGTAGGGCAACCTACACAAAGTCATAGCAGAAAGCATCCTAGCATGAACGCACAAGGATTTATAACAGGACATGACCATTCATACAACACAGTGCTATTGTCCTAATACCATCTAGCCACATTATGTAATAATTTCATGTATTCAATATGTATTAAATACATAATGTTGTTCAATAGCAACTCTTCAACAGATTCATTCCAGACTTGTCTTTACGTATAGATGTGTTTCAAGTATTACGAAACAAACAAAAAAACTATTACTTGAACAAAGTTCAAAGAAGATAAGATTATTTAAAAACAAACAAAACCCCTACAATGTCTCCATTTCATCACGGAGCCCCCAGCTTTACAAAGCAATCAAATCATCTGTGTGATATAATGAAAGCAGTCCTTACTGCTTTGAGACTTAATGCTGGCTCTACTATAAAGTTTCCGTTAAAGTATTTCTATGCTGCAGATGCTGTGGTATTACTTTTCCCAACCAGATTTTTTTTTTCCAAGAGTAATAGGCGTATCTTCTGAGATTTTTATTCCACTGTCTACAAAACATTTCAATTGAAAGTGAGAAAGAGCAGTCCCACATTTTCCTCAGTAGGTTTGAGAGCATACTTACACCAACTGTGAAGGAAAACATCTCAAACACTTCTTGTTTGCAATCATATGTATGTACTATATAAAACTAGCCTAGTACAGTAGAGAAATAACGATATGTTGAAATCACTCTGTGGGGAGTTTCAAATATGCATTCTTGTTTCTGTGATTTACAAACGAAATACAACCAAGAAGTCTCTAGTGGTGGATATTATTTGTCACTCAAAGTGACAAATAGGTTTGTGCTGTCATCACCCAGTGTAGTGAAAAATAGGTTCCTGAAAAAATCTTTGAGACAACTGAAGTGCTAGAGAACACCACTGATACTTTTGTGGTCAAGAACAATCCTTATGTTCACCTCTGCCAGAAGCAGCTAATATTTCACAATAATACTAATAGTATTTCATAGTTGAGTTCTTACCTCAAAAGTATAGTTTGAGGATTTTAAGACACTTCTGAATTATCCTCTAATTTCTTTTCTCAAATGGTTCTTTGAAATCTTGCTTTGTTGCAGACAGATTGATCAAATATACATGTCCATTGTAAAAACTTTTTAGGGCACCTCCCTCTCCTTTGGTTACACTACAGAAAAAAAAAAAAAAAAAAAAAAGCTTTGCGAACAGAAACAAAAGCAAATTGACATTTCATTTAGAATGATGAAGTGTCTGCAGAGCATCGCAATCCTTTTAATTAAAAGACTTTCCAGAAAAATGGAGATGTGGATCTTCTTGGGAAAAAGAAAAAAAAGCATTAATGTATAAACCCTACAGGGGAAAAAAGCATTTTTTCCCCAGTATGAACTACCAGCAGCATCTCCATGGAAAAATTTCAGACACATCACAACTCCAGGAAAAAGCATATTTTACATTGTTCTTCCAAAAACACAGGAGTATTTGATTATTTCTACTTCAGAGAAAAACTAAGAATCTTTTGCTTCCAAAGTATAAATCTACTTCAAAAAAAAAAAAAAAAGAAACAAACAAACAAAAAAACACTAGTAGACTATTTTATACCCAACCGTAAAGCAATATTATGTTTCCTGTAAGTATCTTTATTCTGTTAATAAGCAGTTAAAGACAGTGTTTACTTATCTGATACGTTCTAGTGCTATTTTCTAATAGATGAGAAGTTATTAAAAATACAAGGTTGCTTAATTATTCAAGTGAATGAAATGATGTATATTTGGTTTGCTTCAAAAGACAAAGTTGCACAGTGATACAGCTTACTTTGAACAACCACAACAGGTTACCCTCCAGGTTTATCCAAAGAGCACACTCACAACTAGTGACAGGACTAGAGGGAATGGCCTCAAGTTGTGCCAGGGGAGGCTCAGGTTGGAAATTAGAAGACGTCTTCACAGAAAGAGTAGTCAGCCATTAGAACAGGTTGCCCAAGGAAGTGGTGGAGTCACTGTCCCTGAGGGTGTTTAAGGAAAGTGGACGTGGTGCTGAGGGACGTGGTTTAGTGGGTGACGTTGGTAGTAGGGGAATGGTTGGACCAGATGATCTTGGAGGTCTTTTCCAACCTTAATGATTCTATGATTCTAAGTTGAACACACTCACAAGCCTGCCTACAGCTAAGAAGCTGCACCAGCTAAACTAATGGAATAATCTACTTTTGCTTGTACTTGCAAGTTAAAGTTTTGGTATTTTGCATTAATTTTATTCTGAATTACAACAGTTTGTCTCAGCACTTTGGTGTTAGCTAGGAAAGTTTGCTTCTAGGCCATACTTAAGTGTTCCCTCTGTCTGCTCAATTCTGCAATGAAACTGCAACATCCTACAGAACAGTAAGATACACAGGTTCAACAAGAAGGGGATAACTCAAACAAGACTACCCTGTTTATATTAAAAAGGGAAGACTAACAGTATTCAGAAGTCTAAAAAATAATTTTGTTGGCATTGTTTTTCTGTTTAATTGTTAATCACATTAGACTTCCTGGTTTACCACTTTAGAAGCTCATTTTCTCTTGGAAAATATTTTACCTCTGTTTGAAGTATATGTATGCCAGGCAGGATGTGGTACTGACAATAAGCTCTACCTCAAAGAAATCCTGAAGTGGAGAAATGTTCTCTATCACTTCACCCAAACCCAGGGCAGTACCTCAATTCCCATCTTCTCCAGTGCAGCAGACACCAAGAATTAAGAACAGTTGTGTTACAAACAGGTAATGCTGAAATAAAAAAAGACTGTTCATTTTCCAGCCTCCCCACATGACAGTATGTAGCAGGGGCTGCTAATCATGAAAAGCAAGACAGAGTCCCAATCAAGAGGAATTACCACTCAGTTATGAGACAACCATTGTTATTTAGTATCACTAGGCTCAATATAGAAGCGATTATTTGTCTCACCTTAATTCCATTCTTAATTATTAGTTTTCCCTTAAACACTAAAAACTTTTATTAGACATGGAATTTGCCACCACAAGGTGAGAGCAAAATGAAGTGTAAGAGGTTGTCACTAATATCTTCAGGACTTTAACAAATTAATTTGTTAATCTATTCATCAACACTGCTCAGTCCATTTATCTTTTCAACAGTGGATTCTTTCACCCCATTTTTAAATTTTATTTATTTATTTTATTTTTGATGTTGACACTTTCAGACATAAAAACAACAGCATTGGGTAATACAATATAAATTAAAATACCAAAATACAATAACTACTTGCTTTTCACCTACTGTTTTTGAGACTTAGAACAGACATGTTCAAGAGATGGGAAGTTCCACACAATTTTTTTTTTTTTTTTCATACTTGGTCATTCTGGCTAACTATATTTAGTTTGTGTAGTATAATCATTTGGATCAAAAAATGTTCTGTTACCCATATTTTAAATATATTACTTCAAAAATAATGTAGTATACATTACACTGATTTTAGTTACATCTTTAAGATGTCAGAGAGATTTCTATTTTACGTTGTCTTCTTTACCTGAGTAGTACTTAGGTAAAATATTATCATGTTTCATTAAGAAAAAAATGTTACTAAAACATAGAACCTTGACTCACTTTCAAATCAACTGAGACAAAACTTAGAAAAATGCAATTTAGCAAGTCTTTCTAGTTCGTGCCCTTCTCCTCCAGACCCCCCCCAAAAAAAAAAAAAAAAAAGCTTATCTTTTTATGATAGTACAGCATGTTAACTGAATATTGGCTTAAAACATATATATATATACACACACACACTGGCTACCTGCACATGCTTGAGCAAGTTGTTTATATGATCATCCCATTTCACCTACCTCAGAAGGAAACCCCTGCAATGACCATAACAAATAAAGAAACTTGCATATGCATCTAAAACTTACCCAAAAGGCAAATACCTTATATGTGTTGGTTATCAAATGTTTTGAATCATTCCTGGCTTTGACTTTAAACTGTTATTTGTGTATCCCATTATTCTGACTCAACTGTGATAGTCCAACACCTTTAGACACCTATTTCCCATTACCCTCCCCCCCCCTCCGCCCAGCTACTTGCAATTACAGCAAGTATCTTCTGGTGCATTATTTCATTCCTTAATGCAGCAGCCAAGAATAAATACAGATAAGGTCAAGGATGTATTTACATTTCTGACATCATCCCAGACATGCTTCTACTGGAATTATAGTTAACTTTGTTCTTTACAGCCTCCTTTGTGTCGTGACACCAGGACATTTTTTTCCTCCAAGAATAACATAAAGCAGATTAACCAAAAGTACTAAACAAACTCTACTTTAACAGTGCCTTTTTTCCACATCATATTTAGTGGTGTTTGTTTGTCTGAGCTAGTTAAAGTGCCTTGAGGGATGCTCACATAGCTCATAAGCACTGAATTCACACTTTAATCTCAGTCCTCTATGCTTACAGCATTCCAATGTATTTCAACAGTGTCAAATCCTATACAATGCCTGAGTAAGTACTGAAGTTTTGGTCACGATCACAAACTTATTAGCCAGTTCCACTCTCCTCTCTGCTAGCAGGAGCCCTGTCAGTCTCCCTTTGTGTGGTCACCTAAAATATGCATCGGAAAAGTCAAGTCAGAGACTACACGAGAGATCATAGAATGGCTTGGGTTGGAAGGGACCTCAAAGATCATCTAGTTACAACCCCCTGCCATAGGCAGGGATGCCGCCCACTAGATCAGGTTGCCTCATCTAACCTGGTCTTGAACACCTTCAGGGATGGGGCATCCATGACCTCTCTGGGCAACCTGTTTCAGTGCCTCACCACCCTCTGAGTGAAAAATTTCTTTCTAACCTCTAACCTACATCTCTCCTCGTTTAGTTTAAAATCTTTCCCCCTTGTCCTGTCCATAGCTGATTGAGCAAACAGTTGCTCTCCATCTTTTTTATAAGCCCCCTTCAAGTACTGAAAAGTTGCATATACATGCAGCTATAACACGTACAGCAGAAAGATATATGACCAGAGAATATGAAAGATAGAGGTTGGACAGAAAGTGAACAGCAGAACCTATACTTGAGTGTGTATGTACATTTTGCACCAAGTTTAAAGCTGTATTTTCAACCCATATCATCCCCTACAAAACAATATTAGAAAGGCTGTGTTTTGAAACTTTTTTTTTTTTTTACCCAATTGGACTATGATGTGGAGTTCAAAATTTACCCTTTTTTCTAGTCAGCTAAAGCAAACTATGATTTTAACTCATAACAGATTAAGACAAAGTTAGCATTCTAGACTAACATCTCTACTTGTTGAATAAAATTTTATTAATCTTAGTACAAAAAAAGAAAAAACTCTTTCTAGTTTAGTTCTAATTTAGAACAGTGTGCATAGAAGTACAAAAGGATATACTTAATACACATTACACATAAATATTGCAAAGTTATTCTGCTGAGACACGTTGCAGTAGAAAAAAAAGTAGTTAAAGCAGTTATATAATACTTTTATTTTTCTTACCTCGTACAAATGCAAGAGGAGTCCAGGCAACAAATTAACATTTTAAATTTATAAAAGGAAAAGCTGTTTAAGGTGCTTTTAGTGTACATATGTTCTAAATAGAAGTGGAAAAATCCTTAAAACTTCACAATTATGCAACAACTAGATAACTATTCTAAATAGTATGCCTAGGAAGTTTAATGGATTTTTTTTATTATTATTTTAAATAATAAAAAAAATTGTAATATAAATCACAAGCTGCTCAAAAACAAAGTACACTGCTGTACTATGTAAAAGGTATTACTACAGGGTGTTTTTTGTTTGTTTTTTTTTTTTTTTGACTTAAAGATTGAGTTGCCCTTTCTTTCTTAGGAAGAGATGAGGGATCTTCCATTTTCCCCTAACAGTAGATTTCATGACATTGACCTGCCTCATAATTATTTCTATTTGGCCAAGTTATAGCTGTGCTAACGAACATACCATCAGTTCAACAGATATTCTTGTTTAGGCTACATGTATATTAAGCCCCAAGTCTGTTAACGAAAGAACAGACTCATGCTGGCCGCACTAGGGCCAGAGCTCCACTCGACATAAATGAGAAAGGTAGTGCCATATACCATTTAAACTGACATCACAGTATTGTCAATATTGTCATTTGAAAAATAAGATTGCAAGCACCATCCCTTTCTTGCTTTCAAACACTGATACGATATAATGACATATAAGACACAAGTAAGAGTCATGAAGAGCAGGAAGAACAAGAACTTTCCAAATGAAATCAGTCACCACGGGTACCACGTACCACTCCTACAAGGATCCCAAGGTTCCTTAATGGCCTATTCCCCTTCTAATGTCTGACTTCCCTCCTTTCCTCCCTCCTCCCATGGATTTTCCTGTCAGAATATTAATTTATTTGATCCAATGGGTCATTAATGATATCCATCTATGACAGGAGGGAACCTCAGGTACTGGGAGCTTGGACCTGATTAAAGAAGTAGTAACACGTTGTGTTCATTTCTTCATTCTCTGAGAACTGAAAGCTCATACAGTTAGATGGTTCCTTTGGACCAAACTTACACCAGTGCATGCAATGAAGTCATTATCCATCATACTATCAGATGGTTTGAACTCAGAATTGTCCTTACCTACAGGGGCAGAAGTCCATTTTCTGAGAAAGCTTTTTCTAAGGAACTTTATTGCTCTATTTCTTTGCTTTCTTGCAGCAAGACCATTGACTTATAAATTGTCCATACCTTTCTGAAGATTGATGCATACATGAAGAGGGTCCTAAGCTAATTTAAAGAGTATAAGATTAGTTATGAATGTCATGTCTCATACATCCAATATGGAATAGGGAAAAAAAAAAAAATGTGGCAACATTTTCACTGAGAACCAATTTGAAATCCCCAATATGTACCTGCAATATGAGATGGCAACTTTTAATCACCCAGGTTTTCACATAGTTTGAAGTATGTTGATCTTTGCTGCTAAATTAGCTTTTTTTTTTTTTTTTAAAATGGCATTCTTAGACTGATCGTTCTCCATCAGGATAAAAATTCAGCTCCTTCCTATCCTTACTACACACATTTTCTTGCAGTTCAGCTGATACATTAGGACGGAGAAAATAAGCTTTGAGTTTATTCAAGCCTCTTTTTTTTTTTTTTTTTTGGGGGGGGGGCAATAACACAGAACCAATATGTGATACATAATTTACCTAAAACTGATGATCCAAACCATAAACAGTTGGTTGCCTTTACTTAACATAATTTTGATTATGCAAGAACACCTTCATGTTCTTATAGTGGGTTTTATTTCTCAGTTTTACTTTGTACAATTCTCCAGATATACATCACTGTAGCCATGTTGTTTTCATAGAAACACCATAGATAGATCGTTGAGAACTATCTTGGATCTGACTAACTACAACTGCATATTTGCCAACTATTTATTTTGATGGCACATACAAGTGCCAAAAAACTATTACTTTAGATGTATAAACTAGTTTACTGTGCATTACTATGCTCTTAAATTCTATACCTAATCCCTATTCAGTTTCTTTTAGTATTAGTATTTTTAACTTCCCAATGCAAATACAAGTAGGATTTGCTATCTGAGGGTGGATGGTAAGGTTTGACCCAAGGTTTCTGTTAACTTGAAAAATGGGTAAATATCGAATCCAACATAGTCCAAGTGACATCAAATCCCATTCTCCATCCTGGGAACACACTATCCTTATATGTGCAGTCTCTCTGTTTTCCTTATAAAAAAGGGTCTTCACTTACTTTGGATGTTCCATTCTTCTTAAAGGCATAAATGAGATAAGACTAAAAAACAGAGTAATATTTTCACAGCTCCATTCTGTTGTTAGAATGAGACTCAGGACTCCCTGAAACAAATCAAATTAAAATCATGCTAAGTTGTTTGAGTTTGCTTAGCTATGGTTTGTGAAACTTCACCCTGTAGGAGGGGTGTTATATAAATGCTAATGACTGACTGATTGAGAAGATGCCAAGGTCTAGGACAAATCATGTAGTCAGGTTAGAAGTGTACATACACAGTTTTTATTTTAAATACAAGTCCTTATCTGGAAGAAAGAAGTATGATTCCGCTAGTTTAAAGGTAGCCCTGGATGTTGTCACCAGATCCGCTCCAAAAACTTGGAAGAGTATGAGATCAGACTAAAGGGACTTAAAATCTGCATTGCAATAATAAATGTAAGTTACTGCTTCTTTGCCCTAAGAGAAAAGTAGATGAATCTATCTACCAGCAGTTATGCATTTAACTCGGTTCCCTTTTCCCTCAAGAATCCTGATTCAGCCCAAGAGATATCATAATTCACATTTGAATTCTGCCTCCTCTGAAAGCATGCATTTTATTTCATAAAGAAAATCCCCCTCAAATACAAAAATTGTAATTTTGTAATAAAGGAGTTAAAGTGCCCAGAAACTTAAAATATAAAGCCCTTAAACAGACTATTAGCAAAGCTTTTAATATAATTGTTATATGAATTACAGGAGAAACATTCTAGGTATTGGTATTGCAATGATGGACAGCCTACTAAGTCCAAGGTACCCCTTAAACTTCATGGAACAGAGACTGAAATAACATTGACTCCCAGCTCAGTCCTTCAAACTGGCTCAGCTTAGTCCTTCAAACTCTTAAGAAGAGTTTGCCATGGTAAGTAGGAACTGGGGTACTATGATGCTTCAATAGTATTTAAAAGAATAATAAAGAACAAAACCTCTAAAGCTTCTAATAAGACAGAATTGAACAATTGGTTAATGAGGTATGTTGAGGTTTTCCAAATTGCCTCCAATACAATAGAATAACCCACAGCAATACACCACACAGAACTCTCACATTTATATTCTTTGAAGTTATAGAAATTAAGAGTGGGAATTTTATAGGATACGATCCTATGGGGACAGGAAAAGTAAAGATGAGATACTAACTTTCACCAGCCTATCATCTAATGCTCCCTATTCTATGAGCTTTGGATCAGAAAACTGTTAGATTCCTAGGTGCACTCATACAGACAGAACATGGTTGTTCCCCCCCCCCCCCCGCCCCGCTCCGTATAGGCATACAATTTTAAAACACATTATTCTGTTTGTTTTTTAAACAAGTACATTTTAATATTTCTTTATACTCATTATGGAAAGAAACCATATCACCAACTTAAACACAGCAATTTTCTTAGAGTATTTCATAAGAATAGACCTCTAAAAAAAACTAAAAAAAAAAAACAGGATTTGAGTAGCACTTTCATATAATTTATGTAGGTTTTCACTAATGGACAGAATGAGGAATTGGTAATTAATTTTTAAAGATTGAACAGAGTGAGGAAAATTTAATGAAATAATTCAGGACTCATCATGGTAATACTGTCTCTCTCAACTATGAAGCAGAAATAATGTAAGCAATTTCAAGGGGTTGCCTGATGGGATGTGTTTTATTAATCATTGTTTTTGTTTCACTACCAGGTGGCCACATTCCTGTTTTGTTTGGAGTCCTTGAAGTTCCCGCCTGTATAAAAGGTAGGAAATAAAATATAGGCTAGGTTGGTCAGCATTGAAGAAGTGCATGTTCATTGATATTCAAGCAAATTTAGAGAAGCCCAAGAACACTGCGACTGGACATTTGTAACACAAATGGCACCACCATAGGAGCATGAAGACAGCAGCTGTCTGGTGTAGAGACAAATTATTTTCATTGCAAAGATTTGGCTAGGTTGCAATTACTCAGTTACTCCAAGTGGAAAAAAATCTGACTGGTGTTTCATCTTTGCTGCTCTCCTTTTGTCTCTCAAGCTTCACAACTTTTAAGTTTTCTCCTCGCATCCAGGTTGTAAGCAATATGTTTTAAAATGAGTAATCTGAAGTGTTTGGCTACCTGGGGCCATAAACCCAGCAGGTCAACACTGTTGAGGGACTGTCTGTGTTTTCTGCTGGAATTAAAACAAAACAATCAGGAGGAAAGCATCATGGGTATGGTGATAACTTATTAGTTCTAACACACATATCCCTGCAGATCACAGCAACCTCAATCTGCTTAAAAAATGGCTTCCTTGGGCACGCCAATCTTTCTATTAAATAGGTCGGCCTTCCCTGGAGCCAAGATCTGCTTCCTCCTGCATGGATCATTATAACAGCACAGGCAGTATTTTGTGCTCTGACAATTTCCAAATAAAAATCAGTCCTACAAAGGCTGAGATGGTTTATTTTTCCTTAGGGCATTCAATTGTTCTGATTAGGGACAGAGAAGTAGAAAAGTTGGATATTAAAACAGCAAAGCTGTTATGAATCTGAGATGTTATTTTTAGTTTAATTAACAATAGGGAAGACCCATAAATGAAAAACAAGTCATACAGCACTTAAGATATGCAGACAAGGATACACTATGTGACCTGCCAGGCAAGATCCCTGGAACAAAGACACAGAGATAGTATCTCTGCTACTAGTGGAACATCCTTCACTACTTCACAGTACTAAAATGGGAAGTGGTCTATTACAGTTTATGACACTGTTATCCAATTTATGAATTGTGAAACATTATTAAAATGAGATATTCTAAGATATTCCGAGTTAACTGATCAGTTACTAGAAAAAGTGATACTCTGTGAAACTCCTTATTTTCCATAATTAGAGAAACACCAAAAATAAGTGAATGCATTAAAGAAAATATAAATACATCCAGTATGTTTCACCCCTACTTTTTCCCTCCAAGCTTCAAGGCAGTAGAAAGAAGACCTCAGACTACTTGCGTGTTCCACATTTTTGTGAACAAACATGAACAAAATTCTCTTTCCAGCCCATCACAGGTGCTAGCTAACAAGCTTGTACCATATCACTCAAAGGTCATACTAAATTTTGGGGCAATTTCTACAATAATTAAAGGAAAAATCTCACATTTCTTCCCCAAAACTTGACTAGCCTTATAGCTGTGTTTACACAACCTTCATCTTAAAACCTTATTTCTACCACACAAGGCTCCAGTTCCTTTTTTTGAAGCCTCACAGGAGTCAACAACAGCACTTGTTTCTATGACTCAGTAATAATTACCTCGTTTCTTTAATCAGAGTTCCAGCATCTGATATCGGAATGACTCAAGAGAGGAGTTCTGTGTCCTTGTGCTGGGTCTTCAAGCCTGCCCTGTTACAAAAACAAAGTTTCCTCTCAGATCCCAATCTTTGAAGCTTAGAATAGGTAAATGTCAGAATGTTATTCTAATGTTTATGAGTCATTCAGAATATTTTATGGTAAAGATATTATTGGCATCACAGTGACCTGAAAGTAGTTTAATTTTTGAAAGACTGTAAGTGAATTTACCTCTATCTGGGTGAGTATTGCTGTGATTTCTGTAAATATCACCATTCACATTTCATGGAAGTGTTATGTACTACCAACAGCAATGAAGCTTGCTTTGTACTGGTGGTGTGCAAGAAACTATACATGAATTACTAAACACTGATTTTTAGAACTGATTAATCAAAGCTCTTCCTAAGAAATATGCATTACCAGAAGTAATACTTAATCTCAGCCAGTTTCTAATTCTGGCCCAAGTCCTTACTGTTATCTTTTCCATTTTGATAATGCTACTTTCTTTCTTACAGAAAACTTTTTATTTTCTTTTTGTGATCTTTTTGTTGTCTTTTTTTTTTTTTAATTATGAACATACAGATCTCCATTTTATACATATGTTTGCCATTATGCATGATTTTATGCAAGGCTTCAATATGTAGACAGGAACCAATTGAAAGCTTTCAAATACTTCACATTTGTTAATCCCTAGCACTGTTCATAATTGCTGTGACTAATCCCAGCTAGTGACCTAGGTCTGTTTCTCTTTTCTAACACAGTGAATCCTGAGTATTGAAAGAATATTCTCAACTCATTGGATATTAATATTAGTAAAATTGTTTAGCACCATAATTGACACAGATTCACAAACTCAAAGAAATTTTCTGTTTCTAATACTTCAGAAACCAAGCTTTAGATCATACTAACAGCTGTGCTTAAAAGCATAATTGTTGGAGGGGAAAGCAAAACAGAAAGAAGGGAGGCTGTGCTTTTTATGACTCCATGCAGCAGAACTCCAAGACAGCCCTAGAATAGTAGAAACTAAGTATCTTTTCAACCTTATAACAGAAGAATTCAGGTATGGAAAGGGTGGACAGGTGGAGAAGTTTCAGTTACATAGGAACAAAATAATAACCCTCAATACTTAGTTAAAGGCTCTTTTCCCAGAAGAAAAATAGTAAAACCAGTCCAGAACTCAGTAACAAATAGTTTAAAAAGACCAACTTTAAATTACACCTATTAGTAAAGTAACAACAGCCGGAACATTTCCAGCCAGCTGTATGTAATGGTAAAGCAAACAACTATAAAATGAACTGGCAGCTGTCACCTCAGCTATTGTCAAGTACTAGCCAATACGCCACCACAAAACAAAGCACTGTAGTTTTTTTTTGTGTGGGTGTGTTTTAATAGACTTTCTTTTTCATTATTAGTTGCAACTAACTGGCTGAAACACTAAAACAATCTATCAAGCTAAGAAACAAAATAAAGATTAATAGACCAGCCTGTCCCTCTTTTTGCCTTAGCCACTTCTCGCATTTCAGAAATATTTATTTCTGGAGGATTAAATCAATTCTAGTTATTCTTAGAAATAACGGAATTCTCACATAATGTTCTCATGTTTTGAAAATAAGTTAAATAAACTAGCAAATAAAACTTCCACAAACCAACAACGACCCTACAAAAATAAATTAAAGCCACAGCTATAACAACAAAAACTGGTACAGATGCTGTACATTCTGTTTAAATAAGTTTGCATCCGTAATACCAGTAGAGACATGACTACTACTGTTACTGGAACTCTTTCTAGATTGCTTTTTTATTTTATATATTTATATGAATTCCAGCATTTAGCAAAATGGAAGAAAATAATCTTACATTAAAAAAATATTATAAAAAGGAACATTACTAATAGTAAATAAAAAACAATAGCTTGAAATTTTGAAGAGAAACCTTACAAGCTTCAATTTGGTCCAAAGTGTTTGTTATTATTTAGGCAGGAAATGAGAAGAGAGAGAAATACATAGTAACTACTATGAGTCATCTTTACTGTGGTTCAGAGACTATGCCATGCATCTGGCAGGCAAGGAAGAAAGGAATTTTATGAGGGTGGTAGAATAATATAAAGCAATATGAAGCCAATAGACAGATCATTTAATAAAATCGTATTATGAAACAACTGAAAACTGTTTTGAACATCGGATTCTCATTCAGTGTATTGCTCCTACACCACATTTTCACTGCAGAAGTGGAGCTCAGGGACAGCTGCATACACTGCAGGAATATCTTCATTCCTGATGGTTACTACAGCACGTGTATTTTCAGTAAAGACAGTTCATGTACACACAGTAACAACTGGTGTGGATAGATCCACAGCACTTACTGAACCATAAAAGGGAGTAAGAGCCCCTCTTAACCTCCAGACTAGCACAGCAAAGGAGCAAGGAGAGGGGAAGATGTAGCTGTCATCCCAATAGAGCTCTTCAGCAGAAAATGAGTGTGGAGGAAGTGAAACAAAGGTAAGTTATGGGTGATAACCTGCCTCCATCATTAGATGGTGCCAGATACTTTGGAGGAAGGAACACAGTTATTAAAGAGAAAAACGTATTTGAAACAACCTGCACAAATAAGAAGCTCCTAAGGATTGTGCCACATCCCAGAAAAAGGTTCAATTTTGTGTCTGTAGAAGGGAACAACAACTTCCTAGTAATTTTTTCAATACACAGTCATGAATCCAAAAGAGGAAAGGACTGACCTACCAGACCTTTTTTTCCTATGAGAAATGAAACAGGAAGATATTGCTACATTTCTTCAAGGACAGTGATTGATTTTACACCTGTTACATCCCAAGTTTAATATTGGTTGGCTTAGTTATTACAGTGACAGTGAACAACATTTGCTCAGAGCAGCTTTTAATATGTGGCAGAGAATGTACAAGATAAATCAAGCACTCCAGCTTGATAAAAGAACAAGATAAAACACAGAAAACTGGGGTACCTACTTTGTACACACATACACAAGAAAAAAAAATATCTATGAACACGAGGAATATTTAGCATGTGAAGAGAGCAAACCCACTCAGAATGAACCTGATGAACATTTTGTATGTAGGTCCCATCCAAAATATCTCAAAAGTTTAGATGAGTGTTGGAAAATTAAGATTATTCTCCTAACACCTAGTCATAGGTAGCTGCCTGAACAATGCTAACCCTACCTCTCCAAGGACATGTCACAGGAAAATTTACCTGTCTACAAGAGAAACGTCTCCACTGCAATCTGTATGCCACTTTGCTTATCTGACTTGACTGCCTTCTAACATGCATACAGCCAAACAGCATCATGTCCAGCATGGCTTTCTTGAGCTGCTTCTCCACCAGTTACTTAGTACTCCTATGTGTAAGTATCTTCAGCTACGAAAGCACAGGGAAGGAGACTGGAAGACATCTGAGACACAATTTTAAAAGTATCTGACAAAATTAATGTATACAGTGAAAAGCTGAGGCCTCCCCAGTTGGATAAAAATTGTTAGCTGTGGTAGGAACAGAAGCCACAGCCAACGGCGGAAAGATAGACAGACTGTTCACCAGCAAGCATTTGGGACAAGTCTTAAGTTACACAGCTAGAGACTGACAAGTGGAGATCATGTTTTTTTTTTTTTTTTTTTTTTTTTTAAGAAGAGTGACAGAGAAAGCATGTGTGTCATATTATTATTCAAACACTAAAATTGGAAGACACAATTATTTTCAAAGCAAAGTGATTTTTGCCAGACAATTGCCAACTACAACATCCGTCTCATTTGTCTACTTCCCAAAACTGGACTGAACAACTAATACAAGTGAAATAAAAAGTATCCAGGACCTTACCACCCAGCCTTTAATGGCAGCTTGAGTTATTACCTCTGTTAATACTTCTCTTATCACCAAGTGCAGGAAGTGCAGTCCTGCTGTCTGCTGAACCAGAGGAAGAACACTTTCTCCTCATGTGGGACTTTGACACAGATATAGCCAGGAGGCTGAGCCCTGCCTTTCAGTGGCATCTCCTCAGGTCACTGGCCAGGACCATGGCTACAGTTTTAACTAGGGACAATTGGAAGATTTCATATTCGTGTTCAGCCTCTGCATTTGGACCCAAGGTGGAGAGAAGCCACCATTGTCTTAGAATACAGATGAGGCCCATCGAGCAGCTTGGAGCAGGAGATGGGCACTGAATGTGGGGGCAAAAGGTCTTCTAACCTCCCTCTACCAGCTGGAGAGTTTTACAGAATAAACACATCAAGGCACAAACTTCAGGAGGGCAGCTCTTCAGTGTTAAAAGCATTAAAAGGTGCAGATGTTTGCCTCAGGGTTCCACAGCATTCAGGCTACGCCATCTTTTGCCTGGACCTGGCAACATAGTACAGCATGTGAGCTATCCTACCACAATATCTCAGCTGCAAGTGCTGAAAAGTAATCTCTTGGCTAAGTACCTCACTAGGTCCAGGTTTATTGTAACCATAAGTATTGTGATTAAAAAATATTGTGCATGAACATAAAACAAATACATATGATGATGTGTAGAGTTTGGTTTCATGAAAATGTAAATGTTCAATGCACAGATAATATAATTAAAAATGGAAAAGACAGCCTAAGCATAAATATATATGGTAGCTACACAGCAGTGACTGACAATAGTGTATCTCTTTTACAGATCGTTTAAATCAGAAAAATCCAAGGTACAATATTTAAATGAGTCTTTATCATAAAACGTATCTTGAAAGTTCTGTGGAAGAATAATATCAGCTAGAATATACTTTAAAGATTGTAATTGGACTTTATACCAGAAAAGGCTAAATAAATTGAAATATGTTTTATATCATTATGCATATACTTCTGTGATAAAAATAGCTTTATATTTCACAGCAGTTCAAAAACCTGTGCAACAGGGGAATAATAATAAAGGAAAAGAAGCAATCAAAATAAGAAAGGGGGAGATTTCTTGTATCCCTCTGCAAAAGAAGTAATAAATGACTTCTGTGAATAATTTCAAAGACTTAAATAAGCTTCATGTATCTCCCAGATGACTCTTGGAAAAATTAAACAGGTGTTTCAAACACTTGTAGAAAGCATATAAGACAATTCTCAAGATTTTTAATGTCAAACATAAAAATATGTGAACTACAATATTTTCTGAACACAGTATTATCAGATAGCCCTCTACGAGAATTCTACAGTAGCATAATATCAAAAGTTTGTAGTCCATGAAATTTCTTCAATAAACTGAAGATTCTCCCCAACATGTAGATTCTTTCATATAGTGCTCAGTAAAGAAATGTTCTTAACAGATTTTTGAAGGATTTTGGACAGGACAGGATTCAATACCTGTAAAACAGGTGTAATTCACCTTTTCTGATCCCAAAATCACTCACAGAAAGGATCAATTTCATTACTGTAAGAGACTGGAATTCTGTCTTCCATGGCAGCAAAAAAATTTTTTTTCACAAATTGAACATACACAAGCAAATGAAGAACATAATTTCAGAAGTGTTTAAAATCATATTTTCTATGAGTTGTTAACTTGAGCATTTAGAACTCAAAAGGAAAAGTAAACAAACAAAAAAAGTATGTATTTTTATGACATTTTACAGACATACATCCAGATGTTTTATAAACATTTAGAAGTGCTTTATAAAACATCTGTAAGTATGTTTTATATGTGCACATGCACAGACAAAGCATCTTCCACATCTTCTTTTAATGTTTTGTTTTTCTTTTTCTGTCGGGGAGAGGTAAAAGCTTTTTAATTTCCCTGTCATGTTTTGCATTGAAGAGTTATTTCAGCACAGAAAACAGTCTTCTCAAAGGCCAGTGCAGCAGGATTTCCGTCTTCAGTCTGGAATGGAAGTCACTTCTAAAACTGTTTCTGAGCAGACGATCAGTCCAAGCAGAAGGCAGAATGCTATAAATTATTCTAGGATGAGACCAGAGCTGACATTTAAGGACTTGCAATCTTTATTAGGCATGGAGGTGGTTGTTTTTAAATGCGGTGCAAAGAATCTGGGTCACCTGTGGGCAGGAGAGTGCAGAAAGGAACAAGAGTCCAGGCAGCAGTCGTGGGAAGGCACTGGGAGGGGGGAAGCAGAACAGTTTTGGTGTGGTGGTAGATTTTGATTCCAGCAGCAGCTATTCTTGTTATGCTGGCAGTTTACAAAACTGGCCTTCTGTCTTTACTTGTATTCTGTCTTTAGGATGCAAAATCAAGTAGCTGCATCACAAGCATTTCTTAAATTATAGGTAAGCAGCACAACCCTACTTTGCTATGTGCCTTTCCTCTCTTCTCTCTCCTTTCCTTTCTTCTTTTTTTTTCTTTTTTTTTTTCGTCCTCAAAACACAAATAAAACAAAACAAAGCGGACACAGATGCACTTGGATATTCACTCATTACTCATACTGCCTTGTATTTTCTCACCTCAACTGGCAACATTATAGTTATCTAGATAGCAGCCTGTACTGTCTCTCTTTGTCCACTTCCTATGCGTGTGCACCCATACACGAAGGAATGATAGCTGCTGATTTTATGCTTTTCCATTATATACCACTATAAATAAAAAGTTGTGCTGAATAAATTGCTAAGTGCTATTTCCATGAGGACACATTTTATGTTATCATGATCTTGAACCTTTCCACACCAGCGTGATAGTGGAAAAGAGTGTTTCTCATGGGAAAGCCACAACTTTTTCTTTTTTTTTTTTTAAATGTTCATTTTTATAGGAAATACTACATGATATTAGGTTACTCAAGGGGTTAATAAACCTCAGAATCACTTCTCTCATCTACAGTGAAGTGGCATAATGACTTCACTGTTGAGTTTTTTTCCTGTAAAGGGTTACATTAGAAAACACACAGGAGAGAGATGAATGCATGCCCATAGCCCCTAACCAGCACTTTCAATGCCTTTATAGCGTACCTGAGAGCATATTAGGAAAATAAATAAGAATCTTCAATTTACTGACTTAAAACGATCTTTTTCCCTTTTCTCCATTGACTTTAAGAATGAATATTGAGAACTTTGGATTTTATTTTATATGCAAGGCTTAAAAACTAATTTGCTATACTCCTATCAGCAAACAAATGAAGTCTATAGCTCAGTGACAGATAACAGTTTCCAAGGGGGATACCTATGCCCAAAGCTTTCCAAAGGTATAACACGGAGGATACAATAGAGGAGGTGATATACATCAGGCTCGTTGTCCCCATACCGTTTCCTTTCAACCTCAGGGCAGCTATGTATCTAATGAATCTGAAATTCTGTCATTCCCCTGCAAGTGTCATATACACTAACATATATGGACAGCTGCATCTCGCTTTCTGTGCCAGTGCTGCAGTTATCTCAGTTCAGGGACTCTGAAAGAATCACAGAGGAAACAGATAACTATATTTAAGCCTTAGGGATTGCCATCTTTTTCAGAGGTAGCCTCACTTTCCCATCAGAGATAAAAGGGACATGGCAACCTGTTCTGAGAAAGCAAAACTGCAAGGACCAGAAGGTAAAAGCTGGAATAGAAGAAGAAAAAAAAAAAAAAAAAAAGAAAGAAAAAAAGAGATGTGTTATAAAAGCACAAAAGTATTGAGAGCATTGATAAATCCCTAAAGCTGGCAACCTGGCAACCCTGGTTCAATGGAGCCATGCCAGCTTACTCCAGCTGAGCATCAGGCCTGTGCTCTTTCCAAACAGAAACAGTTTATTAAACCAAACCATTTTTTTGCTGCGCTGTTACATCTAAGAACTTTTCTCAGTAGGCACTACCCTGCTAATGCTGAGTACACAGTTTTAGAGACACATTGCCTAGGTACTTTTTGCCTGAGAGGTGAATCTTCTCTTTCTGTTTACTTGTCAGTCCAAGCACCTGCTGCTGTGGCAGCAAACACATGATGCTGCATATTTCTGTGCTTCCTGATGTATCATTTTTTTAACCATCACTCCATTGTGAGCATCTGCCTTGCCTGTTTTTGTAACAGTAAACAATCAAGGAGTTCGGGCATTTTTAATAGTATGATTCCCGTTTTTGTCTTTTGAGTAGCAGCACACCAGCAAATGACTGGCCTTACACTTTTTAGCTTTCAAGTTGGCCATCCTCCTTCTGAAATCAGTATTCCAGCCCATATACAATCTGTCATGCTTTGATCCGTCACAGAAAGTATGACAGCATGACAAGGTGTTCCGCTGCATCTCAACTTTAATTGCTTGGAATTTTGTTTAATCAGGAAATCTTCAGTAACTGCCAGGCCAAAGTCAGGGCAGTATGCTGTATCAGGTGACAAGGGTCATCTGTTTCTCTCCAACTGCTTGATATTAACACAGGAGACAGTCTCATATTGCTAGATGTGCTGCATTGGCAAAGAGATAACAAAGTGTGCTATAGACTCCAGAATTCCCTTTGGGTTTCAAGTAACAGGCTTGCCAAAAGCAGTTCACCTTATTTTTAAATATTTTATAGCTGCATAAAAAGTGCCAGATGCTGTTTAGAAACTGGACTTAGAGCTAACCACTCAATCAGCAAAAAAAAGGAAATTGAAATGGCTTTTATTTAGCAGCTGCCAATATAAAGGAAAAACTCCAAACAAAACAGCTATGCACATGATACAATTTGGCTGCAGAGCCACTGTTGAAGTGACACACTCAGAACATTTTCCATTCAATTTGTGATGGCAGGTATTGTATTTTACATACAAGAGACTTATTTTCTAGCCAAGACAGCTTTTTACTTGTGTCAGTGGAATAGATGTTTGACCACCTGTTCTCAAAATTGAAATGTTTCATTAAAGAAACATGCTCATTAACTATCATGCAGAAGATACTCCATACTAGATGCAAACTTTGAAGGGGAAGTGAGTGTAAAGAGAGGCAGTGAAATAATTCATGACAAAGCAAAGGCAGTAAACATAATATTTCTGAACTGCACTAAACATTTGATATAGTGCCTTGCAAAAAAAAAATTATCTGAAAAAAAATAGCTCTAATAAGAGCACTGTCACATGAATGAAAGCTGGCTAAATTGTCCTAAAATGTGTAATTATAAATGAAAACCTATTGATTAATCTGGAGGACAGATATTTTCTGGATACTGTAGGCTATGGTGTTTACTTTCATACATTGATAAGGTATACTAATAATTTCACCTTCTGTTGAGAAAGATGCTACCTTGCAACATCAGCATTAGAGGAGGAATATTACAAGACACGACATGTTTAAACATATGGTTGAAAGACAGGTAAAATTTGATTCCAAAAAATGCATGAGAGTATTAGATGAACAATGATCTTAAATGCAGCAGTTTTTTAGATGATAGCATACAGAGAATAATTTAACATAAATCTAGAGTTGGTATAACTATACAATAGGTATAGTGCCAGTCAGATGTGGTACAAAAGGGCATATGTTTTTTTGATCCACATTTATTTTCGAGCTCCTCAGTTCCAAACTAAAAAAATTCTGAGTCAGCAATTTCTGTATGAGGTTTAATGTGCCAAAACCTAAATACATGGTGAAGAAAAAAAAAAAAAAAGGAAAGGAAAAAAAGAAAAAAAAAAGAAACGGATAGCCATCTGCAGGATCTTAAGGCATCATAAATTTCATAGAAATTAATTTTTAGTTTAAACTATTCTAAAAATGTAGAAAGAGAAATATTTATGTAATTCCTGCTTTTTCATATCTCACAATGAGATGCACTACTTTGTCAAAAAAGGGTGATCAAAGCTTTTCACTAACAACTTCATATTGAGGGTGAGCACACATGTACACTTAAATCACAGAAGCCAGTGGAGTTATTATAGCTATACTGGAACTCTATCCAATAGATAATGAACATTGCAATATTGTTTTTGTTCCTAAAGGTCAACTAGGGAGAAGCAGGGAGAAACTCAGAGTTTTTAAGAATCCACAAAAAATGTAAAGAAGAAACTGCAATAGCTTCTGTAGTTTATTTGAAACTCCTGACGATCATATAACTGTTGAATAACAACCTAAAATACTTTTATGATACCAGCTATCTGAAATGGAGAAGGATCTTCAAAAATATCAGACTATTTAGATGAACAGAAATTTGATTTGAATGAGCTGTAAAGCCTGGCTCAAGCAGTGACTGACACCCCCCATTTTGAAGATGGGTTGTGGATATGTTCTTAATTTTACTGCCTGTCTTTCTGTGAAACAAGCATCATCTGAAATATGAATACATATATAAAAATGCAATCATAATCTTAACTATTAAAAGTATTTAAAGTTATTTATAAAAGTTATTTATAGTTAAAACTATTGTGATCAATTTAACTGGCAGAGTGGCCCAACTCAACCAATGCCCAAACCGGTTAAATAGAAATGTATATATATATAAAATATATTTACTACAAAAAGTCCTGTGGCAAGGGCACAACAGAAATCCAAAACATGTGTTTAAAAAATTCAAGCACATAGGGCTTGTTACAGCCAGTATGTATATACTTTAGGTTGTAATCACTGCCTAAAAGTCCATACAACTAAGGAATATCTCCGTATCAAATGTAACATCAAAATGAGGCAAAATCAAGACTGTGTCATTTGAATGTCCAGATATAAAGCTATTTGCCAGTTTGTTAATATTGACAACATGGCTGGAAATCATTCCTACTTTCTGATTTTTACATTCAGACAGGAAGAATGAACTTGCTTAATTCCAAGCTTATCACGACTCACTTTCCCAAAAGGATTTTTAAGGACGTCTATCTGCAGATAAGGGATATACATGCAGCTGCAGACCAGCCCTCATTCCCTAGCCTTCCAATGTATATTCTGATGAACAGTTAACTTCCTATGAAGTTCATAGACCCGTCAAGTTCACAAGGATAGCTGAAGACTCTGTGGTAGTCTCCAGAAACTATATATTCAGAAAGGGCATGAGTGATAAATGAAAGCTTTCAGGAGTTATCTTTCACAGAAGTATTAACTTCCATGAATTTTCCATCTTTTATTATCATTTAGGTGACTACCTATGGGCATGAAGAGCCAAAACCTGAGTTAAACCACTTTATCTTCTTTGAACATCTTAGTCAAAATTAGGTGTACTGTCAGCCATACCATTGTCAAAACGAATGCAAAGACAAAATGCAAATCTCACAGGGATTTAAAAATTACTAAAAAAATGACTAAAAATTATTAAAGAAATGGAATTGTGATTATTATTTTTTTAACTATCCATTCATTTCCTGTTCATTTCCACTAGTCAGCTGGATCCATTTGTTGCTTCACATGTACGCACACACATCAGAACCTGCAGTGGTACGTTCACATGAATATCTGAGGCCTTAGAACAAATTTTGTTTGTTTCAATTTGGCAAATAAACAAAGAATCTTTCTGTAATCTTTACTCTCAAGAAGATAACCCAGCAGAGATCTAATGTCAGTATGCTAGGGCAATTTTGCAGTGATATCATTTAAGAAAAGAGATCAAAAGGTAACAACTTTCCTAGCTTCCAAATGATTGCCTTCTAGACAATTTATCCAGAGAACTGCTGATACATTGTCCTGATGGAGAAGAAACCAGCAGTTGATCTTTGCAGGAAGAAAAGCCTTTTAAGCTCCTACTAGCAATCTTGTACAGAAGAAATGATTAAGGAAAAGCCACCTCCAGGCATGAAAAAAAATCCTTACAATGAAACAGATGGGATAAAATTAGAATCTGTTATCAAGTCTGAAAAGCTCAGGCTAATGCTGTAATTGCAGCGCAGAGGACTACCATAGAAAGAATTAATAAAGCTGCTTTGAATTAAAAATGGACAAGGAGTATACCATTTGGAAATGAAAGGGTTTAAGATAATCAGTTCCTCCACAGAGGTAACAGGCTCTAGCATTTCAACTGATCTAATAAGCAACTCATCTAACATATATTCATATTAAACTAATAAAATTAAAAGCAAGTCCCAGGAAGATTGAAACAGTGGCTCCATCACTGCTTCAACATTTGTCTTGCAGCAGTTTTGGGACTATATCCTACTTTTCAAACTACATGTCTCTTAGGAAAAAACAGTACTATGACACGATCATTGCCAGAGTTTAAAGTGATAAATAAAAAATTATACATACATTACACAGACAGAGTGGGCTGCAGTAGTCAAGTTTGCATAGATATTAGCAAAAAGAAGCAAGAACACAATGACTATTAGGGCCTCCTGCATGCCCAGGGGCAGAAGGTGGATTCAAGACCCTTCTGTCACAGAGCTTGATACGTGGACTTTTGAGTTTATGATACTCAGTGGTTTCATTCTGCAGGGCTTAGTGCAACCATTCTCAAAACCCAGAATTTCAATGCACTATGAATGTGCTCCACTGAAAATGCAACTCTACTAAGAGAGATCTCCTTTGGATGTTTCACTAAGGTCAGACATTATCAAACATTGCAGTGAGTAAACCATCTTAAATAGATTTAAAATTGCTCTGAGATCTTGTGAACTTCAGCTATCTTTCAACAAATTTAATCCATGTTCAACTTGTAATACAATCTGCAACTAAGTCAATTTCCAGATAGCCACACAGGTTTCGTTTGTTAGTTTGGTTGGTTGGTTTTGCCTTTTTTTTTTTTTTTTTCTAGATTGACTTGTAGGGCTTGGTTTTCTTTTTGCTTTACCGTATAGTTTATTCAGACTTCAAAATGGTAATTTGACAGAAAGATACTTTGGCTGACATTACTTCAAGTTGTACTCTGCTTCCATCAATAGTATTTAATAGGGCATGACCAGGCTGTATGGTTCTAGTCCATCAAAAAAGAAATTATATACATTATTTAAAAAGAAAAGGTCAGTTGTTTTGCAGCAGATTTTGAGGCTGAGAAAAAAAAATAATCTTGCAAAGATCAATAAACTATGAAATGTCTATAGAGACAGGTATTTTTCTCTTCAACTTGACGTGAGTATAATCATTATCATCTATATTCCACTATTTATTTTTTCATGTATCAGTGCAGCTTGTGACTTATATATTTTCCAAGTTAGTAGAAGAGATAAAATTCAGTGGTCTGAAAGACACAGGTCTTGGCTGAAGCTGCAGATCTAAAAACAAAAACAGAAATAAAATCAAGCATGCTACTTGCAGGATGGAGGTGACCTGAGTCTCATGCCTAAAGATACCTGCTTAATCTTTTAGAACATCCCTTGGAAAAGATCAATCTTCTATCAACAGGAACATCCACTGTTACAAACTTCCCTGCTGGGATAGAAAACAGAGGTCATTTATTCAAAGGAATGTAATGAATGGCAGGGCTGATCCTTTTAGTTATTACGGACACATACTAAAAAAATCTATCTAATCAAAGACTGCAAATTAACAGTATGTTAAAACAGGCTGGTTTTGTGTATCTGTGGTTACTGACAAGTCACCAGATGTTCAAGATCAATAGATGTTTTGCATATTTTAATTATTCTTCTGGGTGTAGATCTCAATTACTCTTATGAACTTCAGGTAGTTTTGGCAGACATAGTTTACCTTGAAGCTGTGAGGTTTACTGTTGTTTCATCAGCTAAAACAAGGTGCCAGCATGCTGATGTATAGTCACGCTTTCATTTCCAGTGGCTCCTTTGAATGCTAGAAGCTGATTCCACAAAGTCCAGCGTGCCACCCCCACCACAAAGAAATGTTCAATTGGCTTGCAAATATGGGAAAGCTGTTCAGCAGAGAAATGATTTATTTATTTATTTATTTATTTATTTAATTCTACATTCATTTACAGGAACAATACTCCCAGTCTTGTGGACACTGCCTACAAAGAAAAATTAGAGAAAACATTAAATGTCAGAGAAAATAAACAAACAAGCAAGCAAGCAAGCAAACATACAAAAAGCCCCAAACAACTCCCATCAACTGTATTGAATTCTGTATTGAAGGATTAGATTATAGGGACTACAGAAGAAAGAACAGCATCTGCTTTCCAGCTAAAGAAAGTGCTTAATTAATGGGTGCCAGGTTAATCTTTCAGATTGCAGGCAGACAGTTACACAGGTGTGAGACGCTGCTGGGGCAGCTGCTAGCAGGTTTGTCCTCCCAGCCACCCACCTGGGTGCTGAAACTGCCTGCTCACATTGCTTCAAAAGGAAGCTGGCAGATATGAAGCAAGTCTCACTGCAAGGCCTCAACTTGGAGCTTGAGACCTGCCCACAGCCGCCATCTTCCCCAGGCCTGGGTTCCTCATGCTTGCCCTTGTTCTGCCTTCTTCTACTCTGATTCTTTTCCCCAAACCACAAGTTTTGCACTGCTCCAGTCCTGCCTTCTCTAAATAATTTGCAGTCAAAGGAGTAGAATATCTATTACCTTGGTACTGAGTGAACATAGGAAATCTTTCTACTATTTTGTGCTTTTAATGTCTGATACTAGACTAAGTCACATGGTGGCATACATAAAATACAGGTTACCGGCAGCTAAAAAGAAAGCAAAAACTTACTCATTAGAGAACTATGTGAAAATTCTTTTCATAACTGTATTGCACTATAAATACTGGAAATAAGGATTTAGAATTGGGAGAAAAAGTTCTAGAGGAAATAAATTGGATCAAAAATGGCAAGAAGGAAAAGCATGCAAAAAGTCATAGCAACTGAGGGTTTGAAGTATTTTTATATATCTGTGCACTTCCTAGTAAAACCTTTAAGATGATTGATGGGGATGGACATTACATTGACATCTAAAATACTGAAATTTTTTAATAAATTAATCAATCCAGAATGTGAACAGGACTCATGGGGTATCTTCATAACTATTTTTTTCCTGTTCTCTAGAAATTTATCTACCTTAAGTCCTAATTATGCATTTTTGCATACTATGAACGTTCATTTTACATTCCATATTATTAGTTGTGCCTAATTGCTGCTGCAGCCAGCTGTCTCCCTCAGCTGAAATATGGCATCAGGTTTTGACTAGGTGGATTACCATTTCAGAGCACTTTTTGTCAGGACCTTTTGCTGTTAATGGATGACACACACTTCTGTATGTCCTAAATTTTCTAGATTACTTTTCTGAAGCATTCTATTTACGGCTTGCTGTCGTCATCATGCATAGACTGAACTGAACATCTGATGCACTTTATCATTTTTTTATACCCGATGTTGAAGACTCCAGCAGTTCAAACAAAAAGATTATGCCTTCACCTCTTCTTTTTCCATCCATCCTGCATTGGCTAAGTCATTGACCTTACATGTATTTGGCAAAAGCACAACTTTCCTCCTGATTCCATGTCATTCCAGGTCCAGAAGATGAAACAAGCCCCCAGCTGCTGTATCTTCTGCCCATTCTGTGGCTCGGTATGCCAGGCACACCTGCCCAGTCACCTTTATGTCACGCTGGTGGCCCTGAGCTCCAGCATCTGCCCCTGAGCAAGCTGGAATGACATGGGAACAGCAAAACATGGGATGAGAGGTGTGATGTTAAATTTCACGCACAATGCTGACTCAGAGATGCAAGTTCGAAGTCCAGTTCAAAGATTTCCTTCCCACCACCACCCATCCCCATCTGTGCAGGGGCCTCATGACAAGGAACTCCATGGGGTCTGGGACAGACCTGGATAAGCTCCCAGACATAATGGCCCCAAAGTCAATGGCTCGGGACAGGTGGGCCAAATTCGTAAATGTACTGAGACATCAGATGATGAAGCTAGGTTTGCCATGGAATTTACACAAATGTTTAACCAGACATTGGCTAACTGCCAGTCTTTGTATATGCCAGTCTTCAAAAAATAGTTGAAGATGAAAAAAAAAAAAAAAAAGTCTTGCCTGCATATGTGCTTCCCTTAATCCTGCTATGTGTTTTTCTGCCTTTTGGAACAGTTCAAATACTTTGTTATTCTGGTCCCAGGTTATTACTTTATGAAACAGTACTTTGATATATATCACAAAGTAATTTACATTAAGTATATAGAGCCAGTAGGGCCATTTCTGTGTTTCTTGTTTTCAGTAGTGATTACTAACTAATAGCTTTAGCATTGCTATAGCTGTGCCATCTGATGACTGCAAAAAGCCCTCAAAATATTAATTAACTGAGCCACACAATGCACCTGTGAACTAGGTTTTCATCATTCATTGGCAGATGGGGAAACAAAGACACAGAAAGGTTGAATGACTTACAGAGGAGCCCAGAGGAGGCATGTAGCAGAGCAGGAAACAACAATTAGAACCCAGAGATACTAACATTTGGTGCTGCACATTGTTACTCTGCATTACATTTCAGATCTTCCTTTCAAGTTTCAGACCACCACACCTTAGTAACTTGAAAATCTTCCACTAATAATCTTCTTCCTCAAAGCCCTTTCATTGTCTTATTTCTTTGGACAGCACCCTGTTTTTCATGCAGCTGTGGGTGATATTTTTGATTCTCTAGATGCTCATGTTCTGCTGCAAACTTGCAGACATTTCTTTACAGGGTATCTAAGACACAGTTTTCCTATCTTGCCTTCACAAATAAAGTGCTTGTCTAAAGTCTCATCATATATCAGCAACTGCAACCCTTTCCTTTTGGCCTTGACAAATGCAATCTCACACAATCAATATTCCTCCAGAAAGCACTGCTGAAGAGATCATTTCTGTTAGCCCTCTGCTTTGTCTTTGTCATCTCTCTACTGGTTCCCCTTCAATTTATTTTACAAACATAAGCTCTTTTTTTTTTTTTTTTTTTTTAAGTCCCATGTAACCTGCTCCATATTATCTATATTGGTCATTCAGAATAAAGAGGTTAAGTCCTACCACTGATGAGCCCCTATAAAGATGGTGGGATCGCAAAAAGACTGGGACAGAAAAAAAGATGGGACCATTCTTTTGAACAGAAGACAGTTTCATTGTTTCATTTTGAGATTAGAAAAGAGTGTTAACAAGTACCTGGCAGAACAACTAATATCAGCAAGAAATAAATAAGTTAGTATGAAGATTTCTGATTAATGTTCAACAAGCTAAATGTTAGCTGGTGACACTGTCCTCCAAATGTAAATACTTGACTTTAAAACTCCTATAGATGTAGCAGATTTCAAGGCCACAAAATCCTCTTGCTTGCTTGCTGTCTGTCTATCTAGCTACCTACTGCACAGAAAGTAGATAAAAGTAATGTTATCATCAGGGAAAGAGAGAATAGGAAGAAAGAACTACTCCGCTCCTCTACAACAAATCACTCACAGATTCAGTGAGAAATATTTCTACTGAAAAGAAAAGCTTCCACACTGAATCCAGCAGAAATGTAATACGCAACCAACAGGGGAAAGTGCTCTGGGTTGGCAATATTCAGATGAATTTAGATATTTTAATGCATTGCAAAAGGCCCTCCCAGAGAAAAGACTATGCAGGAAGATCTTTCCAAAGTTGGAAATTCATTGCACAAACCAAATAAGAAAGATAACATGCTTTCCTCCCTTTTTCATGCTAGAGACATTCACCAATTTCAATATACTTGTTAATTTAGGATGTTGTGAACCTGGTGATGGTGTGACAAAAACTGACACTTCAGATGAGATGACAATGGAGGATGGGTACAGTGATGAAAATGCATCCACATCAAAGATGACAACCAGAAGCAGAGAAATTTTGACATCCTTGCCCTACGTTCTAGTAAAGAAAAAAACGCACAAAATTATTGAAGGAATTAGCTGGCAAACAAATGAGTTAATTGGTCATCACCTTACAGAACACAAAAAGGAATATCGGTCAAAAAGAAATATTTTTAGAAGTTCAACTTGAAAAAACTTATATTCCTTCACCAATTTTCCACTGATAATAATATACAGGTAAGATGCTTTTTTCCACATGTAATGAGAAAGGCTATGAAAAAGATACAGCCTCCTGGCATGATAAATGTAAGGATGAATGATTTGCAAACAAGAATCTGTTGCACAATATCTACAAACACAATCATATGTTCAGAAGAATTTTTTCTATCCATCAGCTTTGTTAGTAACTCTAGTAGACAGCAATCTACTTGCACTCCTAGACTGTAGTTGAGATCAGGGACAGGACAGTGAGACAGTGCTGTTGAAGTAGCTGTTGTGCAGCAGGTTTCCCCCGTGGGACAAGCGTCACGGGTATTTACTATTCTGATGTTATTACAACTTTTTTTTCCTTTTTTTTTTTTCTGTATTCCTAAAATGGTATTTATACCAGAAATTCTGACCGTGTTCATTAGGTACTCCTATCAGTCTTAGAACACTACAGATAACGAATTGTGTAGAAAGCAGAACTCTTATGTATTTTGCATCCTGCCCCTCTTCTCTGTGTATTGTTTTTTAAGGTGTCTCAATACACGTATTAACATAGCAAAGTCATTTAAACAACCGTTATAATGGCAGGGAAGATCTCTTCTTTCCTTGCCTCCCACCTTCTTTACAAAAGGGCCAAACAAAATAGGGATGGGTGATCTGTCATTTACCTAGGAAATAAATCCTATTTGGGTGGGAGGATTTGGGCAGGGGAACTGACTCTTTATTTTTAATCCTTTTTTAGAACAAAAGCTTCGTAGATATGGAAGTAGATTTTACCAGCAACGGAAACAAGCCACTAGAACTGAACTAGATGTGGCACCAGTAGCATCTGCACGGAGGAGAGGTAGAAGAGGTAGAAATTAGCCACAGGCATAAACAGGGCCTGAAAGGAAGTGGGGACTGTAGAGTAAAAAATACTTGAGTTGATGGGATGATGGTGAGAGCAGAGCAGATGGGAGAGGTGTGAAAAGGCTGGAAAGAGCCAGTGAATGAGGATGTGGTCATCCTCTGGAAAAAGACAACCTTAATGGTGGGTGAGGATGGACCACGGTGGAGATTCAGGAGAACTTGGGTATTGGGAGTTGGTACTAAGGAGATGTAAGGTGATTTAAAGCTGGAGGAGTTGGGGCATCAGATTCACTTTTTGCTGAGGAACTTCAGATTGGTATGTTTAGAGAAAAAAATGAAATGGTTAGAGAAATGCAAAAACATGCACAAAATCTTTTCAGAAATAGAGAAGACATAGTTAAAGTTGATGTAACAGGGTAAATACAAATGGCAGTCAACATTCTGTAACAGGCACAATGCTTAACTGAAGGCAATATAATGCGAGGAAAGAGCTATGGACAGAGATAATCCATGGAATAATATCTCAATACCAGCATTTTACAGTCTCCTGAGAAAGCAGAATCTAATTGAAGAAGTTAAAAAAGAATGAGCTGCAATAATCAAAGTCCTAAAAGCATATGACATCAGGGGATGTTAGAAGTTTTAACATCCTAGCAGTATTTTTTATTTAGTAATTAAAGGGATGAACACTGTTATTAACAGAAGATTTTTATCACAAAAATTGGTCTATTAAAGACCTTTAGTATTCTTGGTCATATTGGATCAGATCATTGCCAAAAAGACAACTATAAAGTTAGGGCAGATTTTAATAAATTCACACTTTTTTAGTATTAAAAACCATTCATTATTAATAACTTATGTGGCTTACATATTTGCACTTTTGCTGAACCATTGAGGTAAATATTATGAACATTTAACAGCAATAACATATATCTTTAAAGCCTTAGCATTTGATGAAAAAAAAAAAATCATAAAACTATCAGAGATGACAGCTGTTGATCCAAGAGCTTTTTGTAGCCTAATACTTATTTTGAGCAGGAACAAACGATTTTGTTTTTAAAGACCCAGACATTAGCAGAACAAACAAGAGCCAAAGGAAAAAAAAAAAATCCCGTGGCATTTATCTGTCTGAAATGTGGCAAAAAGACCTTGTCATCAAAAGTGTCACAAGTTAATGACAGGTGTAATAGAAAACACTGCTAAAAGCAAACTATTGCAGACCCTTGGCAGACCTCCGTCATGTGGAAAGAGACTAATGGGATTGAAGTCAAAGAGACATTTTCTGTCCTACTGTGCACATTGTAAGATGACTGCCACAGACTTACTGCTGGATCTGTTCCAACTTGACCCTCACGTAAAAATAGAGTATTTTTAATAATGACACAGCAAGCTTTCCAGATCCTTTTAAGAATGGTAGCTCTCTTTTCATGAGGTGACTCTTTCTGAAGAACATCATCAAGTAGGCTCAATTGTGAGATATTATGTTCATTAATAGGTTCCACCTTGACTTCTGTAGAATGAGAACCACTGACCTGTTCGCTGGCAGGGAATTTTCTTTAAGTCAGATGGACAATTATTTTGCTTCATCAAATAAAAAGGATCTACCTTACACTGAAGAAACTAGAATAATGAAACACCCCTTCCCAGCAGTTTTTAAGGAGCTCTTGTATTATTAAAATTAAATACATGGAGACAGAGCTATATAACCTGTGGGCAGAAACTGAAGAAAACTGAAGTACAATTTATGTTACTTTAGGACTGGAAGTGGAAAGAGTTCTTAGGTAAAATAAACTGAGTTGGACTTCCTCCCTACAGAAGCTGAAGAAAAGCTCCTCCTCTGGAATAACAAAATATAAATATCTTAATGGATGTGTTTAACCATAAAGCATTTAGCCTAGGAAATTGCTAAACAAATCTTCATGAAAGAGATATCGGGAAAAAAAAAAGTCATTATAACACCACATGTATATTGGAAAACAGAGTAAGTCTCAACTTTCCCCAGCAGCTGCTACATTATCTCCAGAGAACAGCATGAGTAAAAAGAAGTGAGGGGAGAGGCTGACATCTTCGAGACCAAGGAAATGCTTGTTAAATATTTTGAATACTTTGTTTAGAGTTGACAAAACATCTTTCAAGGGTTTAAGATCTACTTTTATTTCATGTTGGAACAAATATACTTTTAAATGGAATTGGGCCAAATTCCTATTTTTAAACACAGAGTGACAGAGAAATGTTTTTCCCTTTCTTGGTAGCCAGGTGATTACCCAGTATGTGAGAAATCCCCGTTAATCAGTCATCAGACCTTTAATACAGACAGGCTCATCTGTTTCTCGAAACGGTAATTACAAACCATGACTACTGTTGGTTGCTGCAAACATTCTCTGCTTCAGGGTTACACATTAATGACATCTTACATGATACATATTAATTTATAAAGTTAACTGCTATAATACAATTTTGCAGTTCATAGATCTTCAGATGCTTTTTTTTTTTTTTTTAACCCTAAAATAGAGTATATGTCCTTATATTAGTCTGTGTTTCAGAAACTAAGGGAAGTGGTTACAGGAAAATAATTGAAAGGAAGGAGTTTTAAAAGAAAGAGATTATGCATTAATTTTTCCTTTTTATTTTTCTCTACACCTTGTACTTACGGAGACTCTTGAACACCAATCAGCTTTCTACCTGTTGATTCCTTCAGGTATTAACATTTTTTATCTAGTAAAGTGAGAACATATTTGTTCTTTTTTTTTTTTTTTTTTTTTTTTCTTTCCAACCATGAGCAACTCAGTGGAAATCAGATTAGCATTAGGGGCATAAAATGGTCAGTAAAGTACTTTAAAATTATTTGTAAGGAGAGAAAGGTTCTAGTTACAGTGCACAGTCTGTTAGACAACAAATTACTAAATTATGCTAAGACTGAATGAAGTTTGAGATCACAGACAGTTTGCATTAAAAAAAAACAAAGCAGAAACAATGACCTACATGCAACTTACATAAACACTTTGGTTCCCTTCCAGAGAAAATGAATTGGACAGCTTAAGTACAGTTAATTGAGACTTGATGTCTAATTAAGTTCAAGTGATATACAGGATGCAGTAATCTTTTAGCTACTGCATGTACATCAAGATTTTTTACATTTAAAGACATGAAATAAAGAAAATTGCCAAAGGGAAAATGTTTTTCAATATACAAGATGCAATCAGGAAGGAAAATGTTAATAAATCAGTACTACAGGGACTGATCTTGCAAATTGGTGAAGATCCTCGGATGTTTTTTACTCTAACATCAGTTCAGTGTTGAGGTGTGCTATACCTCAACAGAGATGCTCACAGCTGACAGGAACAGGTCAAAATATGAAAAAATAATTTGTCAAAATTTTGCAAAGAATAGCACTTCTGATTCCCATTCAGTCTGGTATTATTTATGTGTGAAAAATAAAACCCTCCTTTTAAAATAGGGATTTAAAATATTTTTTCAAGTTTATTTAGAACGTTCAGATGATTTGACTTTCATCCCACACACCCCCTTCCATAATTGATGTGAAGTTTGGTGCCTCTGTTCACACTCTACCCTCCTTGGGTTTACAATACTGAAACATGATAAGATATTCAGAGAATGCCTAACTAAAGCACATCAAGTCCATGGAGATCTAAGCTTTGGCTTCATTATGTAGAGACTCTCAATGCATTTGCAAACACTATTAAAATCAAGAGTTTTGTTTCTGTTTATTAGAAAAAATATATACATATTCAGTAAAATGGTTCAATGTTCTATATCCATGGTGGAGGGGAAAGAGGGTCTTAAGTTTCTCATGTTTGCTGTCCATATATTGCACAATTAGAATAGCTTTACAGAACAATAGAGAGACGGAAGATCACCTACCCAAACACAGAGCATAATTCTTCAATGTTCAAAGACAAAGTTAAGCTGTAATAGTAAGTCCTCCTTCTGTGACATCTGTACTCTCACAGATGATATTTCAGTGGGAAAAACACACTGTAAATAAATTTTGCTGAAGTTTGAGAGGGGACAGAGCTGGGTGGAAGGAGCTGTCATTCTTAACAAAGGCTACACAGTTCATGGGAAATTAAAAACTGTTCTTCAGTGAGCCCTTGCATTCTCCATTGAAGTTTACATCCTTTCCTCTCCCACCCCCAGGAGACCTCTGAAGATTAACAAATTAAAACAGAATTTTCATATTTCTGTTTCCAGCTCCAAATACACTGTCTGTAAATGAAGTGTATCAAAAAATACAGTCTACCGATTTTTGTTGCACCTTCATGGATGGAGAAAAGGGTCTTTGTCTACTCTGATCAGATATTAGCCTCCCAGCACTATACAGAAAATATACTATATGGAAACTATACTATATGAAACCTATAGAAGCATTTTAATTGATTTACGCTATTGATGACCTCCCTTATTCTGGCCAACTTGTTGGAGTTCCTCCAGATGTTTCCATTTTCCCTTTCAACCTCCAGGCCTGGAGAACAGACTAAAAGGGATCTATGTAAACATTTCTATGGACAGCAGGAACTGTTTTAGTAACTTCCTCCTTTTTCTTCCATACCCACAAAAAGTTAAAATAACTCAATAGGATTTCTCTCCAGAAGAGTTTGGGCTCTGTATCCTTCATACTTTTGTATCAAACTTACAGGTTCTTCAGGGAAAGAAAGTAAGCAGAAAAGGTAAGGAAACATGCAGTGAGTACACCAGTCTAACAGTGTAAAGACATGAAACAAATCTGCAGAGTGGCAAAGACAGTTAGCATTTTCCAGTGATCAAGAAATAACATAATGCAGCTTTGTCCTGTGACTGGCAGTGGCATGAGACACTGCAAAGGAGCTCTGCTACTCAGCAATACAGAGAGACTCAGCTTTCTGTAAGTCTTTAAATGCCATTTCAGATGAAAGAGAGATTTTCCTCTTGATTTTTTTTAAAGAAATGTGCGGTTCTATCAAGCAATTTGCACACCTTTAAATGGAGCATATTAACAAGATAGCTCCCCTAAAGGGAAATACTGCTTTCACGCAGAAACAGCAAATATATCTAACAACCTATTCCATATATATATATATAAAGCATATAGAGTTCTTTTTATATCAGTGCAAAGGAAATAGAGGAAATTATCAGTTCCTTACAAGCTGAATCATGTCCTATCTGTCTAAAAGCATTTTAAAACCAATAAAACAACAGCGAAGAAAACTTCAGTTTAAAAACAACTAGAGAAAAAATTATGCAGGTATAAAGTTGGAACCTACAACTTTTCTCTTCCCTGACAGTGAGTGCAGTTGTTGCACCTGATACTGGAACCTACTGGGCACCTCAGTTCCATTGACAGGATTCAGAACAGAGAGGATAAGAGAAAATTAAGAGTTTCTAAGGTTTTTTCTCTGATTCAAGATATTTACAGAGAAAATAAGTACAGAGCACACAGACATCATGCCAGTGGCAGTAGGACAGTTAGGACTTTGTCGCACAGCTCTATTGCCTGTGGTTTAAATTTCTTCATGTACAGATTATTATTTTCTTTAAACCGAATTAAGTTGTATCCCACAGTATGAGAAAGTATGTTGAAGAGGAGGAACAGAAAAGCAAAACTGAACCACTGACTTCCAGTGAGCTGGAGTAAATGACAGGTTCCTCTTTGTATGGCTATTCATAGCTATATTCGGATGCAAGAATAAAGAATGGAAGCTTGGAAGAATAAGCATTTGTGTCTACATTAAGTCACAGCATCAATACATCACACTAGGTGTGTGGAGTAGTAAAGCTGGAAGGCATGCCTTGGCATTCAAATCATCTTAAGTTGATATAATATCAAGAAAACAGATTGAACAACTAATGATTTTCTAGATCTTCATCCTTGATGTTAGTTTGGATGTATACCCAAGATAATAAAATAATTAGTGTAATCACTTCTCAGAAAGTTGGACTCCAATTCCTGCAAGACGGAAGTGCTGAGCCAGTACATGCCTTGAACAAAGAAATCCATGCCTTGACAATACTCAGGTAATGTATATTTCCTAGCAAAAAACCTCATAAAGCACAATAATCATGAATGATCACTGATATGAATAGAGGTTTCAGGCTGATATATGCTAATCTGCTGAACCACAGATTGCAGAAAACTCATGACATCCCATCATCCAGGAAATCAGATAAATTAACTGGGATTTAATATCAGTTAGTAACATTCAGTGAAAATACACATAAATTGGAGCCCAGACAGTCTCTTTTCTGAAAAGCTGAGTGAGTTTCCCACTTTTCCTTTTTCTTGGTTTACTGTTAAACCCTTGTGTCTCTCTAGCTGTCCTCATTCTTCAGTTATTGGAGAATTAAGAACATATCTGACAGCGTGAACGGACTTGGAGGCAGTAAAAGCAGAAATATAGATACTTGAGGAGGAAGAACTGCTAAAATTATAAGCTCCCAATTTGCCTGTTTCTGTTGTCTGCTAGAAAATAGAATGACTCTGTCAACACACCTCTCTTGCTTATCTCCAGAGCAGAATGTGTAAGTAGGAGGCTAGCTGGATGAAAAGAAGCTATCTGGGAGCACAGATTTGTCCACTGAAACATAGCAGCTTAGACTGAGTGGAGATACATGCAGATCATAACTTTTGAGTGAGAGGCTAGAATTCAAGCACCAATAATATTAATCTTTAGAAGTTACAAACTGGTCACTGACTGTACAAAAGCAACATAGAACTTGGTCTCAGCTTGATCAATGACAGATACAGACGTACTTAAAAAAATTGCTTCTGAACAAGATAAGTAGTTAGCATGGTCAACATTTTCAAATACTAGAAGTTAAAGTCAAGCAACTAAAGGTAACTCATTCATTCACTATATCATGTTAAGGGTCAGGAAAGAAAATAATGAGGAAATAAGTTATTTATCATTTTAAAAGTCTTCAGGAGATAAAATGAAAAAAAGTGGCTTAGCTGTTTTCAAGAAAGGAAGACCCTGTTATCACCCAAAAGTGATATGAAGACTCTATACGATGCAGAGGAGGGTTCTTTAAATACCTTGCCATTTTCTATATTATGAGAAGTTACAAAGTGTTAACGACAAATAATGACCTGTCTATGCATAGTTCAGTTATACCCTACTATCATTATATACTTAGAGAGTTTTCCTGAACACATCAAAGATAGAAAGAAATTAAAAAATCTGTTCTCTAGACCTTCGTAATGATAGAAATAAAATCTCGGCTCTGCATTCATTTTTAGATGTTCCTGTCATATGAATTCTATGTCCAATGCAAAAGTTTTATTTTAAGGTGTATAGCTTACAATCCTCATCATGGTACAGCCTCTATTTAATTTTCTTTGCTAACTTGCTACATAACTTGGTGCCCTAAAGCAAGAGCACACAGTCCTAGTTGCCAGTAGCCTGCTTTTGTCCTTTCTACCTGCATTGTCTTCTTCGAAGACCTTTAATTTGAGTTAAAGTTTCAGAGGAAAGACCTTATAAGTTAAGGATCAGACCTTAGGAACTAAACCAAAGTTTTAAGAAACCAGGAGAAATCATGTGTCCAAGCTACTTTGTGGAGGAGGGACCTCAGGGTATATAAAAAGAGATTGATCAAGTCCACATATATTTATCCCTTAGTCATTCAATCCCTCTGAAGTCATGGAATCATATAAACACAGAAATTGAAAACAACTTTCAAGATCATCAAGTCCAACAATCAGTGTGGCCTAACAAATTCCATCACTAAACCATGCCCCTCAGTGCCATGTCCACGTGTCTCTTAAATACCTCCAGGGATGGGGACTCCACAACTTCCCTGGGCAGCCTGTTCTAATGCTTGACCACCCCGTTTGTGAAGAAATTCTCCCCAATATCCAATCGAAACCTCCCACGGTGCAACCTGGGACCATTTCTTTGTGTTCCATCACTCATCACATGAGAAAAGACACTGACATCCTCCTCACTGCAACCTCCTTTCAGGTAGTTTTAGACAACAATGAGGTCCCCCCTCAGACTCCTCCAGAATAAACAACCCCGGTTCCCTCAGTCACGTCTCTTAATCCTTGTTTTCTAATCCCTTCACCAACTTCATTGCTCCTCTCTGCATATGCTTGAGCAACTCTAATATCCTTCTTTTAGCAAGGGGCCAAAAACTGAACTCAATAATTGAGGCGCAGCCTCACTAGAGATGAATATAGGGGAACAGTCACTTCCACAGCCCTGCTGGCCACACCATTTCTAAGGCAGGCCAGGATGCCATTGGCCTTCTTGGCCGCCTTCTGCTAACTTGTGTTCAGCTGGCTGTCAGCCAGCACCTCCAGGTCTTTTTCTGCTGGGCAACTTTCCAGCCACTTTATCCCAAGCCTATACCACTGCATCAGGTTTTTATGAACCAAGGGCAGGATCTGGCACTTAACCTCACTGACTGTCATATGAATGGATTTGACGCATCAATCTAGCCTATCCAGACACCTATGCAAAGCCTTCCTATCCTCAAAGCAGATCAATAGTCCTGCTCAACTTGGTATTATCTGCAAATTTACTGAGAGTCCACTTGATCCCCTCATCCAGATCACTGATAAAAACATTAAACAAAACCAGCCCCAGTACTAAGCCTTGGGAGACACCACTGGTGACCAGCCACCAACTGGATTGAACTCCATTCACTATGACTCTTTGAGACTGGCCTGTCAGCCAGTTCTTCACCAAGTGAAATGTACACTTGTCCAAGCTACAAGCAGCCAGTTCCTCCAGGAGGATGCTGTGGGAACCAGTGTCAGATGCTTTACTAAACAACATCCACAGCTCTTCCTTTATCTACTAAGTGAGACATCTTGTCACAGGAGATCAGGTTAGTCAGGCTGGACAGACCTTTCATAAATGCATGCTGACTGCTTCTGATCATTCATTTGTTCTGAATGTACTGTGTGATGGCACTCAAGATAGTCTACTCCATAACCTTCCCTGGCACTGAGCTCAGACTGATAGGCCTGTAATTTCCTGGATCCTCCTTCCTGTCCTTCTTGTAGATTAGTCACATTTGCTAACCTCCAGTCAACTGGCATCCTCCCCCCGCCCCCCCCCCCCCCCCCCCCCCCAGTTAGTCAGGAGTGCTACTAAATTATAGAAAGTGTCTTGGTGAGCACTTCTGCCAGCTCCTTCAGTATTCTTGGATTAATCCCATCTGGCCCATGGATTTATGAATATCCAAATGATGTGCTAGTTCGCTTACCTACTACAGGTTTCCCATTGGATTACAGGGGCTTCATCCTTCTCCCTTTCACCATCTCCCAACCCACAGAGCTGGGTACCCTGAGAACAATTGGCCTTACTCTCAAAGTGAATGTTCTCACTGACAGGTAAAAATGCACAGACTTTGCAAAATTAAGTGCAACAAATGATGAGAAACACAGATCTGGAAATCTAAATTTAACCTGGAAATATCTAAAATTCATCTGAAGCTTCAAAAATTGTTACCTTAATAGTCCTAAAATAACGTATTTCTTAGCAGAATTGTTACCTTAATAGTCCTAAAATAACGTATTTCTTAGCAGTTGCCTAGTAACCCCACCACTCTGGAATCCATGGACTATTATGTCATACTTCAGCTTTACAGGTTTTAATGCATCTACTAACATAGCCTAGTAAAACCTCACTGTAGATAAGGTATACACTGTTACATTCTGCCATGACAGTACATTTTTTAGCCAAAATGTATCATATTCCATACTATGCATGTAATTGTTTTAAGGTGATTAAATCCCTTCAAATATATCATATGTGTCCACTAGGAAACCAGTTTTCTAGTATTTCCTAACTTCAGAAGGCATTTATGATCATGTCTTCAAATTCTGTTTACTATAAACGTGCCCTCAAACTTTGATTGCTATGAAAACTAATAGTTCTGCTATTCTATTTAAAAAGCTGAGAAGATGGGAAAAAGCTAACAGCCAAAGAGTTAAAAATTGAAGATGTTGTGGGGAGGGAGACCAGGGGAACAGAGCAAAGAAGATTTCACACCTACCATGAAATTACCAGAGAATTACAGTTTAAAAATATTCTACCATATACTGGGAGAAATTTTTTGTACTCAAGGTTTTTCCTGCAGTTTTATCACAGGTGAAAAGCAATTGTTAGTGAAATACATGAAGCTGCTATAGCAGTGATTGAGAGAATCATTTTCATCATAGAGTCTATACACTAGCGAAGACATGAAAAAGTACTTTAAAAAATACTTCATTATTTCCTTTTTAGATATGGATGCAAAGGATAAGATATCACTACTATAACATGCTCTACAAACCTTTATCAGTCTAATACATTCCCATTTAGTTTACAAACACCAAGGATAGCAAGAAACAGCCCCATCTAATTTTAATTTCCTTTTAAATATTGACAGAAGGTACATTAAACATTTCAACTTTATATTCATTTTTGATGAAGACACAGTGCTTCAAGCCTAAAACTTTCCTTCTGCATGTATAAAAATAAAAATATCCATACAGCATAAAGAGCCTTGAATCAATATATAATTTAAGTTCAATAAGATCAAGTTTATGATAATGGCACATCAGCAAATGACTAAGCATATTTCTAGCTGTGGACTGGTGTCATACAGAACAGCAATATTCAAATAGCTGTGAAAGTTACAAGTGCTTTGACATATTCCAAACCAATCAACAATAAAATATTAAAAGAGTAACTACATCTCTTATGTTTAATTATTTTAGTTATTGGAAAGGGGGAGGTAGAAAATGCTTGGATTTCTTTTTAACTTGTCATTGTTTTACTAGTTTCTTGTTTCAGAATAAAATTCTCTTCCCTATTGCTGATATCTCATATGACTGTTTATCAAAGGGCAATTTGTTTTGTTTATTTTTCATGCATCAGATTTTTTTTAACTAGTTTCTTCCTTTTTTCATGAATCTCAAACATTTCAGTCATGTCAGCCTAGCCCTAACAATAATATTCATTATCTGAATGCGTGTCTTCCCTACTTCCTCTCCAAAGACAGTTGGCTGACCAATATTTGAGGAGAAATAATAAAGCATAGGCATAGATCTAACTTACTTTAAAAAATCTGGTAAGAAAGTTCCATTTTAGAGTCCCAAAAGCTTATGCTTTTGTCTGCACGGACTGTTGCAGACAGTTGCATATTTATTTTGCTGCACTCCAAGCAAACTAGATGTGAGCCACACACTAAAGATTTATACTTCAAGAATCAAATACTGTTGTCCATTGACTCACAATGTAATAGATGGTATATCCCTTAAATTAGCATAATATGAATTCTTCAGTATGAAGCAAGTCTATACTTAGTATTTTAGGAGCAGAAAAACGCAATAATTTAAAAACTCAGTTGAACCTTGTGGTACTTTTACTTGGGTGGGCGGCCGAGCTCCACCACAACTGCTCTCTCACTCCCCCTCCTCAAAGAGGAACGGGGAGAAAATATGATGAAAAGGGCTCAAGGGTTGAGATAAGGACGAGATTGCACAGTAATTATTGTGACGGGCAAAACAGACTCAGCATAGGGAGATAGTAAGATTTATTACCTATTACTAACAAGCTAGAGAAGTGAGAAACAAAGGAAAGAAACCAAAAGCACCTTCCCCCCCCACCCCCTTCCACCTCCGCTCCCCGAGTGGGACTGGGGAACGGGGGAATAGGGGTTATGGTCAGTCTATAGGGCTTCTTCGCCACCGCTCCTTCTCAGTCACTCTGTCCCCTGTGCTGTCCCTGTGCTTGTAGGGTCCCTCCCACGGGATGCAGTCCTTGCCGAACTGATCCGGTGTGGGCTGCCCACAGGCAGCAGCTCTTCAAGAACTGCTCCAGATATGGGTCCGTACCACGGGGTCCTATCCCTCAGGAGCAAACTGCTCCAGCACGGGTCCCCCACAGGCAGCAGCTCCTGCCAGGTCACCTGCTCCTGCGTGGTCTCCTCTCCACGGGCTACAGGTCCGGCCCGGAATCTGCTCCAGCAGGGGTCTTCCACAGGCCACAGCCTCCGTTGGTGCAGGTCCACCTGCTCCACTGTGATCTCCTCCATGGGCTGCAGTGTGGAACCATGCTCCACGGTGGTACTCCATGGGCTGCAGGGGGACAGCCTGCTTCACCATGGTCCCCACCACAGGCCGGAGGGGAACTGCTGCTCCGGCACCTGGAGCACCTCTCCCCCTCCTTCTTCACTGACCTTGGCGCCTGCAAGGCTGTTCCTCACTCTTCTCACTCTCCCAGCTGCTGTGTGGCGCAGCGTTTTTTTCTTTCCCTGTCTTAATTATGCTCTCACAGAGGCGCAAAACAACATCACTTATTGGCTCAGCTCTGGTCAGCAGTGGGGCCCTTACCAAACATGGGGCAGCTTCTAGATTCTTCTCACAGAAGCCACCCCTATGGCCACCTGCTACCAAAACCTTGCCACGTAAACCCACTACAAACCTCAACCCAATCCCCACAGATTACAAATACAAATACTTAGAGTCTATTGCCTGGTAGTCATGACATGAAAGAAAAACATTATAATGTGACTAACTGGATAAAGAGAAATAATCCACGGGTACACTGGGAAGCGCTGGGAAATCTGAAGGTGAAGAGAACAGGAGGAAAGCTTTTATCCACAGCTCTTAAATAGGTATCTAATATGAATATAGTTTAAATTTACTTATTTCTATGATTGTCAAATAAGTACATTGCATTAAATGCACATTGAAGTGTTTGGCTTCTTGGAACCCTAGAATGATTCCCATTGCTTTGTGTTACAAAAAAAGAAAGGAAGACACCAGAGAGCCAAATCCAGTCCATAACATACACTGATAGCAATCATCACTTGAACAAGAAAAGTATCAGTAAGAACACAATGAGAAGTTTCACTTGAGAACCTGTTTCATTTTTGAGGAGTTCGCTCTCTTTTGATCAAAAAGGCATCAGCAATGCAATCTGCTGTTTACAGGAAAAAAAGTATTAGAAAATGAAAGGTGTATATACACACAGAAACATCTGTGCTAAGAAGCCACTTGAAAAATAACCATGCAATAACACTGGAAAGAAACATCTGCTTAGTGTCTAGCAGACTCTTAGAAATACAAAAAGCAATAATACTAGAAAACATATGTAAGCATTTTATATTTTACCATGGTATGTTTCTATGTACTGCTAAACTTCTACTAACCTTTCTCATTAAAAAAAAAAAAAAATCTTTAAGCAATTTACATATAAATATCTTGAGAGAACCTGAGAACAGTGATTAACTTTTCCCAAGCTTAGTTTTCGCCATTAGAATAGCACCATATTGTAAAATTGCTAAAAAAAAATTAATATATTGCACTAAATACATTTTAAAAATTTTAAATTGTGCTTTAATAATATTTAAATACATAGTTTTAAGTATTTATTTCTTTAAAATATAAACTGTAAAATTTTAAAGAATTAAATAGTTTTAAAAATTATATTAAAATATAGTTACTGGTTATAAAATAATAAACATTAATTGCGCTTTCTTTCTTTTAATAGTCAAAATCATTTAATCAATAGCATATGCTCAGTACATTCTGATAATTATTTTTAAACTACATTCACTTCCCAGAGTACTTATAAATCACAAGCCTATTAAAAACAAAGCCTGCAGTTAATAGGTAAATACATAATAAAGCTATAATAAAATTTGCTTATTTTACTGTGATTCACATTTATCTAATATGCTATTAAGAGATTAGTATGTTTAGAAAATAGTATTGTGGCTAGTTAATGAAAAATATATTAAAATAGAGTTTGAAAAAAAAAGTCATCAGATGAATTAGATTTGACTTGGGTTGTGATGCAGGAATCTGGATTTTTAAAGATGACACAGAATATGCACTTAACTTCAGATAACCCAATTCCTCCCTCTGCCTATGCTAAGTGCAGTTTGAACATGCTTATGGCAGTCTATTATAAAGAGAATTAAAGCTTCTGTCACTGAGCAAATTTGGAGAAGTCATTTGAAAGGCAACACTTCCAATTGAAAGCTATATCCCGCACCTGAGAAAGTCTAGTCTAGTCTCAACTAGTTTTCAAGCCAGGACTTCAGCCTTGGAAACAACTTCAGTGGCAGGAATGTCAGTCCCTCCTAAAAGAGATGGCAGAGATGCAGAGGAACGTACTAACCATATCAAAGTCCTCCTCCAAAGCTATCTAAAGGGTAGTAATTATGGGAAGCTGGTCTTCCCACACAAGAAGTTCTCATTTGTGTGTATCCTTGCAATCTTTTTGTTTTTAAAGAAATGACCTGCATTGCCACATCTGGAAGGGAAATGCATTCATACTTCCACAGAAGACACTCCACATACACCGGCATCTTAGCGTCTATTTATTTTCATCTAAACATCATGAAATTCTGTGCCTTGAGATCAGGTACCTGAAAAATGAACACAGGCCAACCAAACACTTTTCAGCCTGGAAATCAGCAGACACAGTCACTTGCATATACTTTAGTGAAAAAGCACTCCAATTTGCACCGTAATTTTTACATGCACGACCGTAAAAGATGGAATAACTCTCAAGTGATAGAGCAAGGCCATCTTTTCTTATCTTTCATTTTTAAAATGTATGTTTTTAACCACTGAAAATCGTTTGTGATTTTCTAAATGACATGGAGGTCTTATTCTGTGCATGAGCAACATTTTGTGCAAATAAAAACATTAAAATTCTTTCTGTTTTCTTTCATTCTCCCAGAAGAACAGCAAGTTCATCAATATCACTTTTAAACCCTGAATTTCACGTAACAACAAAATCACAGCTTAATGCAAGGTCACTGAGTCTAATCAACACTAAACAGTAATGGCAATTTCTTCTTTTCTTTTGGTCTTGATAGGTCAGAGCTAGTTAATTACTGTAACTTAAATGGGTAACTATTTCACAGCTATGTTAGGGACAACAACAACAACAAAATGAAGTATTTATTATTTTGGAGTCCTTGCGGTCTTTTGTTTTTCCTTGTCAAAAACTCATCAAGCAGCTTGATCTGTTTTTCAAGTCTGTCAATACTATTACTACTCCTAATGCAAGAAAACCCAGCCTCTTCTTTCTTTTTTCTCTAGCAAAATACAAAAAAGTATTTGTATTGAGTTTACACCAGTATCGCAACAAACAACACATTCCCATAGACTAAGCTTCCACCTTTATTTATATAATTTACCACACCGTTCTCCTCAGTCTCACCCCTTTACAGCTCCTGTGGGTTATTGTGGGTCACCTCACTCGACATCTCTGCTCTGGTCTGGTAGAGGCAGCTCTGCCAGCCCACCCTGAGCCTGGCTCTAACTAAATGGGTGCATGCCTGACTCTAGCTACAGAAAGAGCCTGGTTAGCTGGTGCTGGAAAGCAAAATGAGCGTCCTGGAAGGCAGAGTGGGATCACAGATAATTTACAGAGCAGATGAAAAAACCAAGCAACTATTTGTAGGGCACGCTTGGGAAGTGTGGTAAAGAAAAACCCAAACCACAGACCACAGTTCATATAAACAAAAGGATTAAGGCTTGCCAGAGTTAAGGCTTCTGAAATATAAACTTTATAACTAAAACCCCTTTCCATTAGTCACCCACAATAAAGTGGGAGAAGAAAGAAAAAGCCGTACTTGAGAGGGGGGTAATCCCCTTCAGTTGGCCATAGCCACATAACCTCAAAGAGCTACACCAAGGCTAAACATCACAGTTTACAGCATTGTGGGGTGATGCCTTAACCATCCCTTGTCAAACACTGGACAGGCTGTATCGTTTAAACAGAATAAACTAAATAGTACAGAAAACAGACTTATTCTTGCAGTGTAATTCAAACACTTGAAGAAACTGCTATCTGACTCCTCTGGGGTACCTGGCTGAATGAAGGAATGAATGAATAAATGAACATACGAATACTCATCATTTGGGGTGTAGGTATACAATAAAATGAAACTGCTTTCCAGAGGAGTTTAAGATTGTTTTCTCATTCACAGAAGTGGACCAGGCATCGTTAGTCAAAGCAACAATGTCCAAGAGTGGTAACAGAATCTAAGAAGCAGTGATGTCTTAAACCTCTCAAGTGCAAGACCACAAGAGTTTTTGTGATTACGTCTTCAATGCTACATTGTGAATGTTTTGAGGTTGGAAAACTTTGTTCTGCTTAAGATCCTGTATTCCAATTGGCTTCAAACAGATTAATAGCAACACTTTGCTTTTACTTAAATCTTCATGCTTTTAACAAATTAATCCTCTTAACATCCCTGTTGGGTAGATAGGCAAAAACCTTTCTTGTCTGTAAAACTGAGATAAGAAGTGCCTTGCCCAAGGACTTGCAGTTAGGACTGGGCCAAACAGGGTTAAAATTCGGTAAACAGTGGCTCTTATTTGTGCTCCAACAACTATACTTCACTGTTCAGTTTGTGCCAACAATTAACCTGAAATACACATTATTATTCTTTTTTCCATAAACGTTCCTAATAATACTAGAGATAAAACTCTTTACAAAGTATGTATTTCCTGTCCATTCATTGCTTTGCAGGGAAAATGATTTTGAGACCAAAAAAACCCAACAAACCACACACAGAGATTCTGAATAAAATTAGACACCTATTTAAAATGATGCAAACAAAGGCATACAGGAGAAACATAAAAAATATAAGCAAAACCATGTCATGAAACTAATTATGTATGGGTTTTTTTTCATTAAATGTCAGCTGTGATCTGTAACGTGAACATTTGTTGCCCTCCATTTCCATAAATCGTCATGTAATCATTGCAAACTATGTTAGCTTTAACCACACTTAAAATATATATTTACTTTTTAAAAATAATTTATTTTAGCAACTAAATATTGCTTACCTACAGTATACTTAAAATCTCTGTCCAAGAAAATACGACTTGAGTCAGGGAACCAGTACCTTGTACCAGACCAGTCTGAACATTTGGTCTATGTAACTGTTTATAAGAGACTCTTCTAAACCTTGAAATAGTGATTGCAGGACAGAATTTATTATTCTATCTTAGCCTGTCAAAGCTATAACATAGGAAATTATGTAAGAAAGTCTCAAGCCACTGTGAATAAAGAGAGTGCCTTATCAAACACTCTCTGATACAATTTCCATTCCTTTTTATTCCCTAAAGACATTTAAAAAGGAAAAACACCCCCCCCCCCAAATAGAAAATTCCCCATGTAGTTTTTCTGTATCATAATATACCATGCTACAAGATTCTCCATTTGCACAAACTTGCAGTCAAAGTGAATGGAGTGTTGCACTTTATATCCACAGTCTTTCTTAAAAAAAAATAAATTACTAGCCAGACATGGCAAATTTTCCAGATATAATTTCAGAAGACCCCATTTTTGGACAGAGAGCAGGAAATTATTCTTTTAGCAAATTACTTGAACAAAATAAAGACATATCATTTATTTAAAGATCTATGCTTTGCAACTCAGATTACCAAATAACTTTTCTAAATAATGAATTTATATTTTCTACATAATGACTTGAGCAGACATTAAGATGGACACCTAGCAGGATGCTCACATTTCTAACATGGATTTTCTGGACAGCAAGGAAAAATCATCTACTACTACTGTGCATGAGCAGAACAAGTCCCTGAGCATGCAGAGCAAGCAAGATGCATTTAAGACATACCAGAAATACTGCACATGTGCTGTGGAGGCCATTTGTGCAGACACACGTGAATCCTGGTTTCAGATTCACTGGTTTTGTTTCTGTTCACTGGATGTCTAGCAGCTCATTAAGAGCCACTTTTCCAACCAGACTGCCAAGCATCTGAGAGTTGCATCAGGTGACCAAGGTAGTCTTTTTCTGTTTAGAAGAAAACTTACTGGGAAGAAGAAAGAACATGCGCAGGGAAACCCAAGCATATGGTAGCCCTAATGACTATTTACAATTGTAAACAGTTATGGTGCTTATCACATGGCTATCACTTCCAAAGAAGCGTGTGTCTAAGTATGCATCATGCTAGATTCCTTTACAGTATAGTGCACTAAACATAAATAACTTAAATAGCTCCTCAAGTAACTGCACTTGTTAAACAGGCAATCTAGCAGCATATTCACTGTTTTCTGTAAGTGGCTGAGCAGCAATTTCCAGATATTAAATCATATATTTATAATTGCTCTACATTTATTGTTTCTTTAAATTAGTTTTAAATATTACTCATTTTTCTACCAAATTTCCTAAATGTCAGTTAATTCTTTACAAATATCTTTGAAATATTGTTTTCATATCTTTATTAAGCTTATTATTGTATTCTCTGTTTTCCACTAGATTTGTAGGATTACCTTGACATACATTATTGTCATAAAATACAATAACACCTAGTATAAAACCTTGGAAATATATATATATATATATATTTTCCCTCTCAGAAAATCCACCTTTGTACTTTCAGCATGAATGTGCAAAAACTTCAATATGGTATTGCAATAGCCTTTTTTAGTGCTGTCCTTATAAGCTACCAAACCATAGAGTCACAGTTCTTCTTAGGAAAAGCTACAAAAGGGGGAGAGAATACACACAAGGAATCAAAATGTGGTCATTTTCAAATGTATTTTACGGATCATAGTTTAATTATAGAACCGATATGGCTGGAAGATAATCCACACAGGGCACTCTCCATTTGGGACTAAACAATAAAAGAATATAACTTACTATTAGAAGTTTTCTGGATATACTGTTTTGGATAGATATACCTGTTATACCTGATATATCTTTAGGCTTGCTTTAAAAAACAAACAAACAAACAACAACAAAAAAAAACATTCATAATGCTAACAGTACGTCAAATTTAGTGTTAGATCTGTAAATTAAGTTTTGTATTGTAACATTCATAACTGCAATGTCTAATTTTCGGTGTCTGAATCCTGGTGAGAAAACCCACGTACCAAACAGGTGTCAGAAGGGTGTCCGCAGGTGCCAAAGGGAAGCATGTTGCTGCTGGAAGAGCCTGTGTTCCAATGAATTATTTTTGGAACAACTGACCTAGAGTAACACCCTAACTGCTAGGCTACAGAGTCAGTAACATACTTGCCCTTGATTTCTGGTTTAGATTTCTAGAATAATTATCTGCAAAACTGCAGATGTGTTGGGAACTTTTTTCCCAAAATAACTTTGTGATTACATATAATTAGTATACCCTGTTCAGATAAAGGTGGGAAAGGAAAGGAAAATCAGATGGCAGATAAAATCTACAAACCTATTCTGGGAATTACAGGCTGGAGAAATGGGATGACAGGAACCTTATGAAATTCAACAATGAGAACCTGTCTAGCGAGAGGCAAAGAGGCAATAGTTACAGACTGAAGTGCAGGACATGCCATCTGAACATCAGGAAACATGTATTTTACTGTGTGGGTGACTGAGCACCGGCACAGGTTGTTCAAACAGGCTGTGGAATTTCCTTCCTTGGAGATATTCAAAAGCTGTCTGGACATGGTCCTGGGCAAGCATCTCTAGATGGCCCTGCTTGACTGGGGGGATTGGACCACATGACCTACAGAGGTCCCTTCCAACCTCAGCCATTCCATGATTATGGAAATTCATTTCATTCTTCACTCCCTTAATGTCTGAACATTACTGGGTCTGAACCCTGTAAAAGAAAGACAAGAATTCAATATGGGCTGAATCTTTGACTACGGTCTCAATTATGAAGATTAACATATAAAAGTGTAGAGTCATGCAGTGTACCTTACTGAGTAAAAGGTGCTCTGCTTAAGCTGACTCCCAGTCAGCTGGTTTCATGGTCAACTTATTATGAATATTGCTGTCAGATGAAATTCTCAGAGAACATAACTAGTTCAACACATGCTCTAAGGATCTAACTGGGTCCATAACAATGAAAGTGGTGCTGTGCTCTTGGGCCCTGCAATTATAATTTTTCTGACACTTTTCTGAAATATTTCTGGGAACAAACAATAAGTGCTAAAGTAAATCTCAGAACCCTACTGAGACACCCTTCACTCTTTGAAGCAAAAAGACAGCTGTATGTGCCTAAAAATCTTCTGATTCTGTCTTATTCCACCTGGAGACCTATTCTTACTGTCTTTGCATTTCTTCAATTAATTTGGACAAATGCTGTATCACAGTATAAAACTGCAAAGGTAAGAAATCCATTTGTCAGCTGTGGGATTTTTTTTTTTTTAACTTGGTCAACATCTGAGTTCAGAGGCAGAAGGTACTCTAAAAAGGTTTGTAAGAAGTACTTGCTTCTTCAAGCACTTAACTGTGAAATCACTTAATATCTGAGAAGGATGTGCTTGTAATATAATGCAGCAAATGAAAAAGCAACTGCAGATGTAAGCAGATTAGAAGAGCAGATTAATTTCACAATTTCATAGAGTCAGTTTCCAGCGGAAAAGTCAAAAAACTCTCCTTTGAAATTACTGGTATTGGTTGGTAAAGAAAATACACTAAAATAGAGGACGGATTACATTGTTGTATGTAACATCTTGCGAATACAAAGCTGTCCCCTTCATAAATCTACAATAACATACAGATTACATCATTATGCAGTGTTAGCAAAGAAATTCAATTTCATCCTTTCTAATTAGAGGGTATTTTAGAAAGGGTCAGGTTAAAGTAGGAAAAGAAAGACAAATATCACTGCAGAGAAAATTTAGGAACCTAATTTGGGGTCCCATTTTACTTCCTTTTTCTCATTGATTGCTGAATTAAAAGCTTTTTCTCTATTAAAACAAACAAACAAAAAGCAACAACAAAGACACCACTGTGAAGATGGGGAGGAAATATATATTTGAAAGTCTGCCCATTCATAGAAAAAAAAAATAAAGTTAATTTTAAAGCCCATATGGAAAATAAATCCTACACAGATGATAATGATGCTTGCAGAAAGAAAGAGAAGGAAATATCATTCCTACACTTTCTGATCCACAGAATGTAACTTCAAACACATGAAAAAATACAATTAACCTCAGGCACTTACAAACAGCATTGGAATTAAAGAAAGATACTTTCTATTTGTCAGCTTTCTATATATATATATTATTTTTTTTTGTCTAAAATATTTTTCTAAGTACTTTCCTGTAAAGTGCTGAGGTTAGAAATTTCCTTGAAATACTGTGTATGTCCCAGCTCTTCATCAGTGAAATTTTTCTTCTGATTAAATAGTTATTCTTTAATGCAGACCTGACATCTCTCAAGTTAGGAAGCCTCAGAAGGTCACAGATTCTGTCTCCATAGGAGGCCAAGCTGTTTAGCAGAAAGTACGACCTACTGTAGAAACCAATGACCTAGTAAAAAAATAAACAGTACTGTGCTGTAAAGTGGTGGAGCCAACTGAGAAATAGAGAGCTCAGTAATGAACTGCCTTCCTCCTACAGAGATCAAATCATGTTAAGTGATGCTATTAAAATAAAGCACCTTTAAAAGTCTTTACCTGAGACATTAATCACTTAAATAAGTAAACTATAAAAATGTCTATTTTATTCTTCAACATATATGAACACAATTATTCTTCACAGCAGACTGAAGTCCAAACACTCAGATCAACACCCTCTCAGGAAAACACTTAAAATATGTATCTAAGCCAAAGGAGCTTAAGAACAAGTTTTAATGCTTTTCCACATAAACAAAAATGTGGAGAATTATCTGTTGATTTCGATGAACTCTGAAACATGCAACTTGAAAACATACATTCAAGAATTCCTCAAGTCTTTTTAACACATTCTAATACACCTTCTGACAGATCATGTATCCCAAGCATTTCTAGTCACATGTACCACCAAAAAAAAGTACTCAGGTAGTGTTCTCCTGAAAGGCTACCATCTGAGATAGTGTTCTGGCTATTTTACTGTGTTTCGTTTCAAAGCATCATCGTAGATCTGGAATTCAAACTGTCTGTGAAACCCCGTGTCTTCCAGGCAGAGGAATTCTTGTATTTTGTTACTGATATTACAAGAAAAATCTTTATAAGGGTTTGTGTGTGAAATAGGTGTTTTCTGGCCAGGTATTTGATTTGTGGCCACACAGTCTAATCCGCCTCTGACTTGAGCTAATGTCATTTTCCTAATCAAAATAAAGAGTTACACTCATGTGGACAAGCAAGGCCTACTAGCGATCACATAAACCAGCTCTCTGCCAAACAAATGAGCTACATGCAGGCATGATGCAACATGATCCAAGCTGAGTTCGGCATTTCTACTTAATGTCTCTGATGCATAAGTATGCATAACATTCCAAAGGACTTGAAGAACAGGCTCCTGCATTGCTTACTCTCAATCTGTGAGCTAAGCATAGCACACTCTCTCCAAATTTATGCAAAATCTACAACAGGAGAGAAAAAAAAATAAACCACAAGACAGTGTAGAAAATACTCAGATGTTCTTTGACTCATTTCTAGCTGGGGATTAGACTACTTAATAACAAATTTACTGTGCTTTCTCATTACAGAAAAACTCCTTGTTAGGTCACCTATCACATAAACTTAGAAAGGCAACAAGGAAAAATCAAGAAATCAATTTCTAGTCCCTGTAATGACATATTCTACACATGAACTTTGTTATGCCTGGGGAGCACAGATTTTATCCTTACATGGAAAATTTCTGGCTTGTCTTAGCTTTTTGAAATATCTTTTTAGTTCTTTTTTTTTTTTTTTTCCTGAGAATATGCCTTACTGTGAGAATACCTTGCTCCCACTTGCATTACCAAATATGAAATCCATCTTTCACACAGAAAATTATTATTATAAGAGCTTACAGAAGCAGATGAAAGTCCAGAAAGTTTGAAAGGGTGGAAAAATTCCCTTAGATTTTCCTTCAACTTCCTTTCCATTTGAAGTTTAAAAAGTAGCAAAGGCCTGCGAACTATCAATTTTTTATTATAACTAAAGAAGAATTCCAAATACACAATTTTAAGTGTTCAATACTTGCAATACTACTGTTCTATCATATGGCTTTTGGAAATCAATGTAGGAATGAATTAGGATTACATGAGAAATGTGAGATCAGCTTCTCTCCAAATGTTGTACAATATAAAGAAAGAGGAAGCAAGAGAAGATGAAATCATGCTGTTGTGTTTCTGCGTGTGTCATATACTATTGATTTACTTCCTTGGGGACTACCAAAGAAACAAACCAAGTCAACAAATATGAAGAAACAAACTCTCTCTCTCTCTATGTATGTACACATATATAATATATATATAATATACATTGTGCTTAAACATAGCCTTCATAGGTAGAGACCAATATTCCACCTAAACATTAAGTACCAGTAGTGACAACATGCTAGAGGATGACAGATGACATTCACAGCTGCCATAAGAGAAGGACTTTTGCCAGAGCTGTCAGTCAGCTGCAAAGTTAGTCAGTTTGCCACTCTAGCATGAGAGATATTAGGGGAAATGTTTGACAAGTCCACAATCAGCCACACAGGAAGAACAAACAGCTCTCATAAATTAGAGAAGACATGGCATATATAAATCATCCACAGATTAAGCAACTTTGAGTAAAGGGAACTATAGTCAGCCTGTAACATTTCTATCAATGTTTGCTCTTAGATTAGAAAAAGAAAACAAACAAAAAAAACAAAAACAACAATCAAACCACAAAAGGAAGCAAAACTCCCTCAATATTTAATCTCATTTGAGCAGTTAGTTTTCTCCAAGTCATGTCTTTTCTGTAAACAAAAACAGGTAACACAGGTGAAAAACAGCAGACTATTTAAATATTTGAGATTTTTGTACCAAGAGATGTCATAGTTGCAAGCTGAACAAGGAAACCACAGGTTTTCTGTAAGCTCACAGAAACTCAGCTTCCAGTTTTTGAAGCTGAGAAACTTGAAGAATATACAATGAAAATGTCTTCAGTTGTTTCCAAGTAACAGAAACAGTTCAGACAGGTTAGGATATAAAGAAAATTAATAGATTAAATTTCAACAAGTTGCCAAACTTAAAAATCATTACCATATCTGGAAAAAAAGAAAAGAAAAGAAAAGAAAAGAAAAGAAAAGAAAAGAAAAGAAAAGAAAAGAAAAGAAAAGAAAAGAAAAGAAAAGAAAAGAAAGAGAAAGAAAGAGAAGAGAAGAGAAGAGAAGAGAAGAAGAGAAGAGAAGAGAAGAGAAGAGAAGAGAAGAGAAGAGAAGAGAAGAGAAGAGAAGAGAAGAGAAAAGAAAAGAAAAGAAAAGAAAAGAAAAGAAAAGAAAAGAAAAGAAAAGAAAAGAAAGAAAAGAGAAAAAAGAAAAGAAAAAAGAAAAGAAAAAAGAAAAGAAAAGAAAAGAAAAGAAAAGAAAAGAAAAGAAAAGAAAAGAAAAGAAAAGAAAAGAAAAGAAAAGAAAAGAAAAGAAAAGAAAAGAAAAGAAAAGAAAAGAAAAGAAAAGAAAAGAAAAGAAAAGAAAAGAAAAGAAAAGAAAAGAAAAGAAAAGAAAAGAAAAGAAAAGAAAAGAAAAGAAAGAAAAGAAAAGAAAAGAAAAGAAAAGAAAAGAAAAGAAGAAAAGAAAAGAAAAGAAAAGAAAAGAAAAGAAAAGAAAAGAAAAGAAAAGAAAAGAAAAGAAAAGAAAAGAAAAGAAAAGAAAAGAAAAGAAAAGAAAAGAAAAGAAAAGAAAAGAAAAGAAAAGAAAAGAAAAGAAAAGAAAAGAAAAGAAAAGAAAAGAAAAGAAAAGAAAAGAAAAGAAAAGAAAAAAGAAAAGAAAAAAGAAAAAAAAAGAAAAAAGAAAAGAAAAAAGAAAAGAAAAAAGAAAAGAAAAGAAAAACGAAAAGAAAAAAAAGAAAAAAGA